>NW_028261383.1:175302178-175557178 GCF_051295495.1 Thamnophis sirtalis | reverse complement strand
AAGATGGTTTATTGTTGGACAGGGCCACATGGCTTGAGCCCTGAACAGAAAAGGTGATCACATGCTTCAATGTTGGTGGAGAAGAAGAGAAGGGCTGAGGGAGGGGCTTGCTAGGCTTTTTATAACCTGTTCAGTCCCATCTCTCTGTTTCCTGTTCCTGTGTAAGAAATGTCTTCTGATTGGTTGTCAGACTCCCATGGGGCCATGCAGGGGGCTACTCTCTAGGCTGTTTTGAATCCAGGTATGAGTTCTCAGATGCCATGTGGAGAGTTGAGTAATATCCCTTCCCCCTACAGCTGCAGTGGGGGAAGTCTTTATTATGTAAAGTGACTAGCCTGGCCTTCTCAATGGCCTATTGACAAAGTGTGGATGGGCAGGAAGCTACAGGCAACTATTCTGTCTTTTAAAACATGTTTCTTTCTTTTCACATCCAGAGAAATATTCTGCCTTTTTCAATATTTCCAAGGATATTTCATTTTTCTGGGAGAGGGCTGGATGATCACTTTCCACACCCCTTACGTGAATTAAATTTCTCAAGACAAACAGCCCGTTTCTCGGACTGCAGGTCGTACTGCCATTGAGGAACCTTAGCAGGAGAGTCCAAAAAAATTACAGCCGGGCAAATTCTTTTTTCTTCTCCCCATATATTTTTTATTATTTTTTACATTTAAAACAATGCAGTACAGCTGGGCAAACCCTCAGGTAAACAATTCTCGTCAAGAGGCATCGCTCCACCTCTGAAGCCTCCCAAATCCTAATTTCGACTCAACGAAGCCACGTTGTGTCCGCGAAGCACTTGCGTAAAACCGCAATTTTTTTAGAAAACATAATGTAAAGAAGAAGAATAAAATATGACATCTGAATCGAGTTCGACTCTCTGTCACGGCTGTTTCTGTGAGGAAAATCCCCTCACGGCCAACCGCCATTCGGAAAGCTCCGAAGATGGAGGCGCCCGCGGCGAGGAATAAACTTCAAAATGGCGGCCGCCATTCGGGGGGCATCCGGTATAGCCCCGCCCACAGGAAGGGGGGGAGCTAATCCCAAAATGGCGTCCTCCACACTTCCGGTCATCCTCCTTAAGGGCGTTGCAACATGGCGGCCCGCGGAAGCCGCCTGCTGCTGGGTGGCGTCCGGCTGTATAACGCCAAGCCGCTAAAGTTACAACTGAAGGGGATTTACCGGCCGAACGCTGCCGACCCAGCCGCTCCGGCTTGGCAATTGACGGCCGAATATGAAGCCAAGCTGTTTGGCCGGCACGGGCGAGCCTCCGGGGTGGACCCGAGCCGCCTGTGGCCGTCGCCGGAGAAGCTGCAGGAAATGGAGGCTGAGGAGAAAGCCTGGTACCCGTCCTTGAAGGAGATGCAGCAGTCGCTGGAGGCCAAAGAGAGGGAGGCCGAAGCGCAGCAGCGGCAGAAGTGAGGAAGGCAGAAGGAGGGAGGGAGGGAGGGAGGTTGCAGGTGGCAAAATTAGACACAGCTAAGTTTTAATTATTAGGGGGGAAATGTTATGATATAGGACAGTGGTCTCCAATATTTCTCTGGATGTGAAAAGAAAGAAGCATGTTTTAAGAGACAGAATAGCTGCCTGTAGCTTCCTGCCCATCCCCACTTTGTCAATGGGCCATTGAGAAAGCCAGGCTAGCCCACTTTACATAATAAAGACTTCTCCACTGCAGCTCCAGGGAGGATGGGAGTAAAGCAAAGCTGGCTGAGGAACTCTGGGAGTTGAAGTCCACAGGTCTTAAAGTGGCCAAGGTTGGACACCACTGGATATAGTTAAATAAAGGATAATGATAATAAATTATATACATGGAGGATTAGAAAACTCTGGCATTAAATATTATGGATGTTTAGCCAGAACAGGATATGAAGATTTCATGTTAATGGGAGGGTTTTATAAATTAAGTAAATGTAATGCCAGTATATGGTTATGTATTAAATCTTGTTATATTTTTTGAAGGGCGTTTAAATAATCTATAGTCAAATAAAAGTGGAGGCATGATGGTGGTAATATAATAAATATCCGAGTTAAGATATTAGAGTTAATATTAGTATATTTTAGGATGAAGGACGTTTAAATAACTAGAGTCAAATAAAAGTGGAGGCATGATGGTGGTAATATAATAAATATCCGAGTTAGATATTAGAGTTAATATTAGTATATTTTAGGATGAAGGACGTTTAAATAACTAGAGTCAAATAAAAGTGGAGGCATGATGGTGGTAATATAATAAATATCCGAGTTAGATATTAGAGTTAATATTAGTATATTTTAGGATGAAGGACGTTTAAATAACTAGAGTCAAATAAAAGTGGAGGCATGATGGTGGTAATATAATAAATATCCGAGTTAAGATATTAGAGTTAATATTAGTATATTTTAGGATGAAGGACGTTTAAATAACTATAGTCAAATAAAAGTGGAGGCATGATGGTGGTAATATAATAAATATCCGAGTTAAGATATTAGAGTTAATATTAGTATATTTTAGGATGAAGGACGTTTAAATAACTAGAGTCAAATAAAAGTGGAGGCATGATGATGGTAATATAATAAATATTTGAGTTAAGATATTTGAATTAATATGAATTATGCTTGATGACGGTGGGAAGAGATGCACGAAAGCCTTTCGTAACCAACTGATACACTTTCTACAGTATGTAAAGGAAGAGGATTTGTATGTTTGTTTTGAAAATAATTTTTTTTTTAAAAAAAGGGAGAAGCACATGGTCTCATCAAAGGAGCCGTGTCGATGCTTGGTTCAAGGGGCCCGTTTGCCACTCAGCCAGCAAACCACACGCACTTTGGGAATGGCCCTTGAGTTGGCCTTAGGCTTCTGAATGGAGGCCCAATTAGCAACAGCAATAGCAGTTAGACTTATATACCGCTTCATGGGGCTTTCAGCCCTCTCTAAGCGGTTTACAGAGTCAGCATATCGCCCCCAACAACAATCCGGGTCCTCATTTTACCCACCTCGGAAGGACGGAAGGCTGAGTCAACCTTGAGCCGGTGAGATTTGAACTGCTGAACTGCAGAACTGCAGTCAGCCGAAGTAGCCTGCAGTGCTGCATTTAACCACTGCGCCACCTCGGCTCTATATTGCACATTTGCAATTCGAGTAACATGCTCATATTGGATGGCAGGTAAAATGGCATTTATGTGAAGTTTCCACTGATTTGACTACTCTCCATTATAACTTTGGGCTTTTTCTACATTACTTTGAGGATTCAAGTGGCATAAAATGCAATTTGTAGATTGCTGGTTTAACAGGTTAAATTGAACACCTCTCAATATTTTAAGATCAGTGTCATGGTATCTCTATGAACACTATCCAAAATGAATATTTTAAATTGTATAGCTATTGTAGACTTGGGTGTTAAAATAACTATTTAGTATGAACCCATTCACCCATTAAAGTGAAAATGCTGAAAATAAACTGAAAACATACTTTCCGTGTCTAGAGCTATGTAATGTTTTGTTTCATAGTTTCGTCTTTTGCTTTATAGAGAGGAGATAATTGCTGCCAAGATGGCCAAAATGCCACAGATGATAGAAGAGTGGCAGAGGGAAAAACAGAAACGCAAACTCAAAGAACAGCAAGAAAAAGAACGACGGCGGTTGTTACTGGCTGAGGCCCGGGAGCAGTACGGCTATCACCTGGATCATCACAGTCCTGAATTCCAGGAGATGGTGATGGAAAGGGAGAAGATGAAACGGATGGAGCAGAAGGAGGAGAAGAAACGTATGAGGGGGATTCAGGCCAAAAAAGCCATGGAAAGCAAAATTCTTGCCTCATCTCCAGATAACCAGGAGGAGATGGCTGAACAAAAGGACATCTAAAATACCGCATTATCAGTCTTTGAAATAAATCTGCCTACGGATTGTGACATATAATTCTCAGAACCCAATCAATTTACTGCCCTTCTCATCGTGCATTAAAGGCCAACTTAGAGTTCTTATGGAACGTGGAATGCTTTACTCTACAGATCTAAAGTCGTTTCTCTGCCCTGCCGTCACCATTTGGAGCTTCAGCAATGGATTTTTGAACAGCAAATGCATTCTCTGGATTTTCTCAGAAGAGCAAGCTCTCTTTCCACCACGTAACTCTGGGGTCCTTGGGCCTCGGGCCGTTGCCTGTTCAGAACTGGGCCATGAAGCCGCTTGCTCCTGGTGCTCCAAAAGTGGAAAACTGGGAGCAGAATCCAAGTGAGACGAACATGCCCATGCTCAGCTTTGCTGACTCACCAAAGGCTGCCTGTGCAGGAGACCCGGTCTGCTTTTCAAGCACCGGGCAGCCTCCGTGAGTCTGAAGACGCATGAGGCGGCACTTCCAAAGGCGTCTCTTTTCCGTGCCAAAAGCTTTTGCGAAGGGATGTGAAACACTTTGTGGGAGCAATCTTATACTGTTTCAGGCCTTCTGTCCCTTCGCAAAAGCTTTTGGCGTGGAGAAGCCTGAAGGAAACAGCGCCCCAAAGGCTACATTTCTCTCTTGCATTCCGGCACACTGTTTGCGCAGCCCTGTTCTCTTCCCCCCACCCACCCCACCGCCAGGTTGCCAAGCCACAAAGTTTGGGGACTACTGAGCTATCTGACTGCCGTATTCAATTTGCTGAATAAATATATGGTGGTGTAAGTTTTTTTAAAAAAATATTTACTTTTAACCAAATGGCAGAATGTGGTTAAATATATTTTGTTAGGCATCTAAAAATAAGTTGGGGGGGGGGGTGTAAAGGTAAAGGAGACCCCTGACTTTTAGGGCGTGGTGCTCATCTCTCAAGGTATTTTGAGACTGTTCAGTCAGAAGATGCCTCCGTGGTCATGTGGCAAGCATGACATCATGGAGCGCTGTTATCAAAGTGATACCTATTTACTCAGGTTTGGATGCTTTTGATCTGCTAGATTGGCAGGAGCAAGGATGGGAGCCTCCTTGCATGATGCTCAGATGTCCAAACTGGGCTGTTGGCTTTCCAGCCCACAAGTCCAGTGTCTTAACCACTGAGCCGTAGCGCCACCCTAAGATTATGTCCTAGTTCAGTGATGGCTAACCTTGTGGATCGCGTGCCAAAAGCAGAGGGAGCACGGGGGGGGGGGGGTGTCGTGCATGGGCATGCCACACCCATACTGTGCACGCAACCCCAGCACGCATGCGTGCACAACCAGCACTACACACACACAAACACACACTTTTGGCACACTTTTTTCGCCTTCCCCAGGCTCCAGAGGTTTTCTAGGAACCTGGGGAGGGCGGAAACAGCCCCCGCCCTCCCTGAGGGGCCCTCCGGAGGCTTCAGGAGCTTCCCGGAAGGCTCCAGAGGGCGAAAAGCAGCCCTATGAACAACCCGGAAGTTCGGGAACGAGTTTGGCCGTAGGGCTGATTTTTCGCCCTCCGGAGCCTTCAGGGAAGCCGCCTCTGTTCCTGAATTTCCGGGTTGCCCATAGCGCCATTTTTTTTGCCCTCCGGAGCCCGCCTGCCTGCCTGCCTTCAAAAGAAGGCTGAAGTCAGCTGGCTAGCGGGCACATGCACACTGGAGCTGGCAGGGCAACGCTTTGGACGCCCTAACAAATGGTTCCGCGTGCCATAGGTTCGCCATCACGATCCTAGATAATTATTGGCTAGAATTTTGGCTGGACGCTGTTTGGTACATTTCTTAATGGTAACATTACTAAATTTAACTTGACACATTGTCATCAGTAATGGCTATGGAGGAGGAATGTCCCTGACATTATTCCTTCGGCCTCTTATAAGAATGTAAAGCAGTGTTTCTCAACCTTGGCCACTTGAAGATGTCCGGACTTCAACTCCCAGAATTCCCCAGCCAGCATTCGCTGGCTGGGGAATTCTGGGAGTTGAAGTCCGGACATCTTCAAGTTACCAAGGTTGAGAAACACTGATGTAAAGTAATGAATCTATTATAGTTGTATATGACGACAAAGATACCAATTGAATGGGCCCAGCAATAAATTTGACATTTCTTTCCCCATTCGTTGACCAAGTTCGCTCTTCTCAAGAGTGTATAGGATTCACACTTAAGTATTATTTATTAATTTTTTTATTTATTAAATTTATATGCCGCCCAATCCCGAAGGACTCCGGGCGGCTTACAAAAGAAGAAAGAAAAAGAAAATAAGAAAAGGATAGTTTAAAATTCACAACACACATACGTTCTATTCGGGGCTGGACCTCAACAATGAGGTCAACAGCCCCAGGCCTGCCGGAACAGCCAGGTTTTTACAGCTTTCCTGAAGGCCATGAGGGTGGGTGAGGTCCGGACCTCTGGGGGTAGCTGGTTCCACAGGGTCGGAGCAGCCACAGAGAAGGCTCTCCTCCGGGGGGCCCGCCAGCCGACACTGTCTGGCTGATGGCATCTGAAGGAGGCCCAATCTGTGGGATCTTACCGGCCGCTGGGAGGTATGTGGCAGTAGGCGGCCTCGAAGGTATGTACGCAAATAGACATGGACTTGTGCTATGAAAGATTGCTCTGAAATTTGGCATTTTTGCCTTGCTCCATTCACAATTCTATACCAATCTTTCAGCATTTTGGCTGAATTCACGTTGAGACTCTGGACTGAACGGCATTACACTTCCTGCAGGTTTAGTTGAGCCCGCCAAATAAGATGGATTTGCTGCATCCAAGCAAACAAGGATTTTGGCTTGATGCCTCCCTCTTTTACAGACGTTCATCAGTTTAAAAAAAATTTCCTTACTGACAATAATTATAAAAGGGACAATCCACCAAAACTGCAAAAAAAAAAAAAAGAGGTGGGGGGATTTATCCACTGAACACTTTTTGCACTAAATAGCTGTGGCTGAGCAAAGGGATTTTGAAAACACCGTTCGCATAATCCATTCAGCCTAACTCCCCTATGCACACTGTAGCTGAAGGAGAGGCTGATGCTTAGTGTGGCATTGTGTAAAAAGCAGGTGGTAGGCTGCCTTCACTACAAACTGCTTAGCGATAAAGGTTTTTAGTCCAGGTCCATAGAGGCAGATTCAGAAAGATTTGTATCGGTACCTGTAATTTAATACTGTGCTTCCCTCTGGTGGCAAAACTAGAGCAGAATTTCGTTCAATCTCTGCATAGCCTTTTATATTTTTGATAGTGCACCTAAGAAATGTATGAAAAATAGGGAAGCTATTCAAAGTAGATCAAAGTTCTTTCCATCTAACCATGTTTTAAATCAGTGTTTCTCAACCTTGGTGACTTTAAGTCCTGTGGACTTCAACTCCCAGAATCCCCCAGCCAGCTATGCTGGCTGGGGAATTCTGGGAGTTGAAGTCCACAGGACTTAAAGTCACCAAGGTTGAGAAACACTGATTTAAATAAAAGGTTTGGCTTTTTTATGATTGATTAGATCCTCAAAATGGGACATACTTGCAGAAAGTCTCTTGGCAGTCCTTATTTTCTACCGGATTTGGGGAAACTGGTGACACTAGTTCAAATCCAAATGACATGTATTCTCCAACCTACCGTTGCTATTTGTTTTGGAATTGTTCATATATGTCACATAATGCGTATGAACAATTATTTAGAGGAAGCTTGTTTTGTGCGTTTATAAATAATCCTTTTTCTGTTTCAAAGGAAGTATTAAAAATGGAAGGTAGTGAATACATAGCTTAACTCCTAGCTTTTGTTAAGCAGAAGCCAACTTCCTTATGGAAATTATTATTTTACAAATGTATTTTAAGATTAATCAGTACTAGAACCACAATTGTTCTCACTGCTAAATTATACAATCCACTTTTCAAATTATAATTCAAAAACATTTTTGAGCTATGAATTTTCACATGCTTTCTAATTTTGCCATTTCATATTTTGACGCAAGCAGTATATTTGTGTGCCTGTTTTTCTTACATGGTGTGTTGTCATTTTTAGGCAACAGTTTCTTACTATTATATCATGGGAAGTAGCAATTTACAGTCATTTACAATCAGCTTGCAGTAAGTTAAGTATGAATTCCCTGTTCCTCGTGACAATTGGGTTGAGATGTCCGTAAAAAATACTGTATATTAAATGGTGCTGCATCATCCCGATGTTATAAAAATTTACTGGGATCCCAAGGGCTTCATCTTTGGCTTGCGCTATTCAACCTACAGGATGCGCTGAAAATCAGGTTTGCAGACGAAACAAGCTGAAAGGAATGGCTAATGTTTTGTAGCACTCTTAGGTACTTTAAGATATGTGAACATCTTTAAGACAGTGTTTCTCAACCTTGGCTACTTGAAGATGTCTGGACTTCAACTCCCAGAATTCCCCAGCCAGCATTCGCTGGCTGGGGAATTCTGGGAGTTGGAGTCCAGACATCTTCAAGTAGCCAAGGTTGAGAAACACTGCTTTAGGAGGATAATGATGAAACATGAGAACCAACATCAAACAAAGGATAAGAAACAATAAAAATAGGTGTTTTAGCAATAAATCTACATCACAACAGAAGTAGAACTGATTTCATTTATATTTAGTCATTGAATACGCCAAACTGTATATTATCTACATTCTTTCCGATGTGCTTTTCTGTGCCTGGTTAGGTTAATATACTCGCACTATGTGATATAACATCATCTAACTAAAGTTTGCTCTTAGACTGGACAACAATATGATCCACATTGGGCAAACATATATTATCTTTAATGTCTTTGGAGGTAATCATGCAGGTCAGGGATTCTAAAGGCAACTGGACTTTTTTGGTTTTTGGAAAACATTTTGGTTCTCTCTCATTCAAAAAGCTTCTTCAGTTCTGTAGTTCAGAAAGAAAACCAAGAAAGTTTTTGGAAAAGCACATTTGGGACAAATCGTATGCTGTAACGTTTCAGGAATATGGTCAGTGGGATTAACCCACATCCTATCTTCAGGATGTCATTTGATTCTATTTTGGCTAATAAGTGAACTGTTCACTTTCTGTTACTAGATGTAAGTGCTACAGTAGCAGGAACTGACAATTTAAGTGCCATTTAACATAACGTACTTTACTCACTCCGTGAAAATTGTTCTTAGGAGGAGAAATACTAACAACAAAGGTAAGGGAAGCCAGAAGAGCAAGTAAAAACATATTCAAATGTCATGACCACACAATAAAAGAAGAGATGCCAAAATGTCCCCTTTTTGCCTTTCCATCATTGTTAATGCTAATTACACCAAATATAATTCTAAAATAAGGAAACAAGTACAATAAAAACCACATCGGCTTATTGGCTTAGCTGTATGTCTTATAACCAAGTCCTGAGTAACAGTATGGCAAGAAATGTCCTGGTTAGGATGATTTAGACCAGTGGTCTCCAATCTTGGCAACTTTAAGACTTGTGGACTTCAACTCCCAGAGGTCCTCAGCCAGCTTTGCTGGCTGAGGAACTCTGGGAGTTGAAGTCCAGCAAAGCTGGCTAAGGAACTCTGGGACTTGAAGTCCACAGGTCTTAAAGTTGCCAAGGTTGGAGACCACTGATTTAGACCACCAACAAAGGCATTGAAACTGTTTTTTCTTTTAAGAAAAAAATCATATTTCAATAGCCCGGTGAACCTGTGGAACCAATCTTAGTTGTTAATACAATAATCAGATTGAAAAACTGATAAGTTCCATCAGCTGTTTTTGCCAAATTGATTAGCAAAGAAAATACTGGGACGAGTATTGACGTGAACAGAATTCTGGAAGAAGTCATAAGCTTTTGAAAAATGTCCACTTACTTATTTATCATTCTGCAATATAAACCACTTCCTGATTTAAGGGATTTTGGCCAGATAGTTTGCAACCATCCCAAATGCTGGAAAACATTTTAAATCAATTTCCAACATTTAAAAATGTTCTTAAATAGAGATTGAGCTGGTTTAAGTTTCATTTTTTTAAAAAAAAACACATTCTCTGTTCTTTTGGGGGGGGGGGAAAGAAGGCCACTGCAGAGAGTTGAGAGTTGAGGTTCTATTATGTTTCCAGCCAAAACTGGAAGTCTTTGCTGAATTAATTGCACTGTGAAGCTCACTCCCAATATGACAGGAAGGACCATCGGATGTGCCTTGCTGGTTAAGGAGCACAGACTGAGAAAGAAAGTGGGTGAGGATTTGACATGATTTTTTTTAAAAAAAAGAAATATTAGGAGGCTGGAACGTCCATGTTATTTCAAAATTATGAATGAGATTGAACAGGAGAGAAAATAGGACATACATAGCCCTCTTTTGGGTTGACTGACAAGAACATATCATGGAATATTGAAGACAGGCTGCTCCTGTCAGCTTCATTAATTAGCAAGCAGCATTTTCATAGCTACTCCTTGATTTTTGGAAGCTGGAATCCAGTTAGGTAAGACGCATCTATGCCCATCATAAGACATCAAAGACTAGGCCAGATGCCCAGTGGGTACAATTACAATACATTCCTTCAAATAGGCCCACCCCAGGAGGAAGACGGCATCCCAAGCTCTCCTATTTTGGCAGTTCTTTCTTTGGTCCAAGCACCGCTTAACAGTTTCTGAGGAAACCTGTTGCCTTAGGAAGGACTGGTTCCATCTGCATCATTTTCCTCCTGGCTGGCTTTAAGCTTAGACAACACAGCGTGGATCCGGAACAGCGTTCGTGACTCCATTGAATAATTTTTGTAGTTGTTCCTAGTGGGAGAAGCATTCAACAATTGTTATATTCCCTTATATCGAACCAGTACGTATTCTGTACACCAAAAACTATTTCAGGAACCCAGGTATTATCTTACAGGATAATATTTGATGTTTTGTAGATGTGTCCCAAGGCAGATGTTCCAAAAAGGACAGCTAAGCATCCTACCAGGTCAGATAGGGTGGGCAGACTCCTAGTTCGTTTCCCAAATGTTGTCATCTTTTAGGATCTAGAAATTGCGCCTTTTCCCTGGCAGCCCCTGTCCTATGGGGTTCACCGACAAATGCACGCCCGACAAATGCGCGGCGACAAAACCGCAGCGACAAATCCGCGACGTCGAAAGCGCGTCCACTAAAGCGCGCCGATAAATGCGCGCTGACAAAAGCACGCCATCAGAAACAACACGAAAACAATGCAAAAACGTTAACAACCCTAACCTTAACCCTTACCCTAACCCCAACCCCAACCCTAACCCTAACCCTAACCTAAAAACCCTAATCGCGCTTTTGTGGGTGCGGTTTTGTCGGCACACTTTAGTGGGCGCTCTTTCGACATCGCAGTTTTGTCGGCGCGCATTTGTCAGGTCACGGTCCTATGGAACTCCTTGCCTTTTGAAGTTTGGCAGGACTTTTTTAGCCTTCTCTAAGGCTTTGAAGTCCTGGCTTTTCCCCCAAGCATTGGGAGTTTAGTTTAGTTTAGTTTAGTTTAGTTTAGTTTAGTTTAGTTTAGTTTAGTTTAGTTTAGTTTAGTTTAGTTTAGTTTAGTTTAGTTTAGTTTAGTTTATTTGTATGCCGCCCTTTTCCCTGGGGGGACTCAGGGCGGCTCACAATCAAAAGGAAGGTGGGGGGACAGACTTTTACATATAAGACAGTACATGATTAAAACGCAACATTCATACCATTCGGGCGGGTTACAATCTTTAGCCCCAGGCCTGACGGGATAGCCAGATTCTGAGGGCTGTGCAGAAGGTCTGGAGGGTGGTGAGGGTACGAAGCTCCACGGGGAGATCGTTCCATTGGGTCGGGGCTACCACCGAGAAGGCTCTCCTCTGCGTGGTGGCCAGTCGGCATTGGCCAGCGGATGGAACGATTAGATGGCCCATTAGCATGGCCCATTAGCATAGATGGCTGCCAGTTTTTTGTTATTTCTAGTGTTTTTATGTTTTAACTGGTTGAGGTTTATAGTTTTAAAAATGATTTTATATGGGGTTTTTTTTCCATTTTTGATCAGATCTACCCAGAGATGGTTGAAAAATGGGCAGCTATGTAAATGTTTAAATAAATAAATGTCTAGATCAGATGAATGTGACCCAATAAAGAGAAATGCAATGAACAAGCCTGGGAAATACACACTTGCTTATTAAATTACTAATCATGAGGTTTGACTCAGAGTAACTAAGCTGAGAACTTGCTAGTTCTTAGCCCTACTTAAACTTACTAACAGTTTTCGTCTAGGGAACAGAGGAAAACGTAACTAGTAGCTAGCAATCACCTTTGGGCTAGCGGTGGGAGTTCCGGCAGCCGCTACTGCCGGTTCGGATGTGGTCGCGCAGCGTGTGCTTGATGCGCAGTACTATAAAAATGATGCCGCCATCGGGAAAACCGGTTCAGGGGCGTGGTAGGCCTGGGTCGCTGCCGGTTCCAGTGATCCAGGCCGCCAGACCATTACCGGTTCAGCCGAAGCAGTCCAAATCGGTAGCAATAGCAATAGCAGTTAGACTTATATACCGCTTCATAGGGCTTTCAGCCCTCTCTAAGCGGTTTACAGAGTCAGCATATCGCCCCCACAGTCTGGGTCCTCATTTCACCCACCTCGGAAGGATGGAAGACTTGAGTCAACCTTGAGCCGGTGAGATTAGAACCGCTGAACTGCAGATAACAGTCAGCTGAAGTGGCCTGCAGTACTGCACCCTAACCACTGCGCAACCTCGGCTCTAGATAGATGATAGATAGATAGATAGATAGATAGATAGATAGATAGATAGATAGATAGATAGATAGATAGATAGAAAAGAGATATGGATGGACAGACAGACAGAGATATAGAGATATAGAGATATAGAGATAGATAGATAGATAGATAGATAGATAGATAGATAGATGATAGATAGATAGATAGATAGATAGATAGATAGATAGATAGATAGATGATAGATAGATAGATAGATAGATAGATAGATAGATAGATAGATAGCGATAGCAGTTGGAGTTATATACCGCTTCCTAGGGCTTTCAGCCCTCTCTAAGCGGTTTACAGAGTCAGCATATCGCCCCCACAGTCTGCGTCCTCATTTCACCCACCTCGGAAGGATGGAAGGCGGAGTCAACCTTGAGCCGGTGAGATTAGAACCGCTGAACTGCAGATAACAGTCAGCTGAAGTGGCCTGCAGTACTGCACCCTAACCACTGCGCCACCTCGGCTCTGATGCAACCCACCACTGTATTTTGTATTTGTATTTTATTGGTCTTGTATGCCGCCCACTCCCGAAGGACTCCGGGCGGCTTACAGTGTTTACTTACTTGGCTCTGCGGAGCAACTGCACAGCCTCTTCATTCTGGCCTTGTGCCACATACAGCAGACTCAATTCCAATAGTGCATTAGGTACCAGGTAATGATCATACTTGATCTTCTTCTCACTGTAAGCAGATAGAAAGCTGTTTTTTCTGTAGTGCAGCTTTCCCTGATCTAAGCCCTCCAGACAGGTTGGAATTAAGTTCCCAGGACAGTCAACCATGCCTCACACTCCCCACCCCAATTTTCTCCCCCCAAATTTTTCAATTTTTTTTTTTTATCGAAGAGACTTGCGTCATACCTGCTATGGATAGCATTGAAGCATGCCTCAGCCTCGGTCAAACTGTGCAAATGCTTGAAAACCAGTCCTTTGAGAAGTAACACGAGACACCGGTCATCTACTTGGTACTCACTGGCTGAGGAAATTGTGGGAAGAGAAATGGAAAGAGCAGAAGAAAGGTTAACCAGGATAAGCAGTTACTTGCATACTCTACTTTGCAGAAAGGTTAATTGGCAATAGTTCCATTCATATTATTACGAGTGAGGTTACTCACTCTGCTTGTATGGGTAAAAACGGAGCCCGTAAAACTCCCTGCACATCTATAACAGCTCATTTGTGATGCCAAAGAGCTAAACTTGAGAGACCGCCTGCTGCCAATTACCTCCAATAGACCGATTAGATCCCACAGATTAGGCCTCCTCCGAATTCCATCCGCCTGCCAATGCCGACTGGCGACCACCCGGAGGAGAGCCTTCTCTGTGGCTGCTCCGACCCTCTGGAGATTCGAACCCTCACCACCCTCCAGGCCTTCTGCAAAGCCCTTAAAACCTGGCTATTCCGACAGGCCTGGGGCTAAAGAGCCTTTGCCTCGAATGGTATGATTGTTGTGTGCTTTTAAATTGTGTATTGTTCTGTTCGTCTTTTTTATCCCTTATCTGTATCCCCTTCCCTGACTTGGATTGTGAGCCGCCCTGAGTCCCCTCCGGGGAAAAGGGCGGCATATTAGTGCAATAAATTCCAATTCAATTCCAATTTAAACTCCAAAAGCAGATTCTCCTTCCAAAATGTACAAGGAGGTGCTTATTATTTTTAAAGATCAAATGAATATCCCACATTTCCTCCGGAACTTTAGATTCATACATAAAACAGATTTATAGCGCTGGATGGGCCCATAAACATTATCTAGTTCAGTGTTTCTCAACCTTGGCAACTTGAAGATGTCTGGACTTCAACTCCCAGAATTCCCCAGCCAGCGAATGCTGGCTGGGGAACTCTGGGAGTTGAAGTCCGGACATCTTCAAGTTGCCAAGGTTGAGAAACACTGATCTAGTTGATTCTTCTGTACAATGCAGGAAAAATCCCATTTTCTCCTACAACGGTCCAGTGGAAAAGGCTGATTGATCAAAAGTCACCCAAGATAATTCAATCTTATTTTCAGGGCAAAGTATCTGCTAAATATGCGCCGAGGTGGCGCAGTGGTTAAATGCAGCACTGCAGGCCACTTCAGCTGACTGCTAGTTCGGCAGTTTGGCTGTTCAAATATCACCGGCTCAGGGTTGACTCAGCCTTCCATCCTTCGAAGGGGGGTAAAATGAGGACCCGGATTGTTGTTGGGGGCAATATGCTGACTCTGTAAACCGCTTAGAGAGGGCTGAAAGCCCTATGAAGCGGTATATAAGTCTAACTGCTATTGCTATTGCTAAAATGTTAAAATCATGTTGGATGCTCATGGGAATTGGATGCTGGGGAGAGGAGCTTGCCTATTCATTTAAAAAATAATTCCCGAAGAGGGACAAAGCCAGTTAAAACACTTATTGATCACAATACAACCCATCACTTCTGCCAGGTGTTTCTTATAGAACAGTGTTTCTCAACCTTGGCAACTTGAAGATGTCCGGATTTCAACTCCCAGAATTCCCCAGCCAGCGAATGCTGGCTGGGGAATTCTGGGAGTTGAAGTCCGGACATCTTCAAGTTGCCAAGGTTGAGAAACACTGTTATAGAATGATTCTTTTCCTAAACATGGGCTTCGGTTGTTTACCATTTCTTATTTTCTGAGAAAGCATGGCTGTAAACCAGAGTCATTTCTGGAAATAAAGAGTATCTGTTTCTGCACCCTACTGATTCCTGTATTTAAATTGAAAGATGCGGTGGGTCAAGGAACCTGATAGATCTCTCTGTTGCTAAACTGGGGGAACTTCTGCTTAATGACACCAACTTTACTCAATGTGTAAGAAGCCAGCGTGCTACCTGGTGCTTCTTGTAGCTGCTTCTCAGCCTGTATCAGAGTTTCTAAAGTTCCTTCCAACAACTCTTGCTGCTTGCCCAGCACTGTAAATCCATTCCACATGTACATCATTTCCTGAAAAAGAAGATAAGACCAACACAGAAAGTGAAAAGGAAGGACTAGGGCAAAAGAAGGACTAGGGATAACATGGTAGCAGTGTTCCAATACTTGAGGGGTTGCCACAAATATTGGGGGTTCATCCTATTTTCCAAAGCAGCAGAAGGCATGACAAGACACAATGGTTGGAAATTAATCAAGGAGAGAAACAACTTAGAACTAAGGAGAAATTCCCTAACAGAACAATTCACTAGTGCAGTGTTTCCCAAAGTGTGGTACGCGTACCCCCAGGGGTACGGGAAGAGTTTGGTGGGGGTACGCGTTGCACCGGAGTTTGGTGGGGATCACGTGGGAATATCCACTGCACCGTGCTTAGCTGCGCCCACAGAACAAGGAAAGAAATAAGAAACTTATGCTTTTTCTGCATTTGTAGACATTAAGTCGAAAAAAAAGGAACAGACTATTGGACGTGGAACCCGCATCTCAGATTAAAATTAACAACCAGGGAACCAAATTATGATGATCTGTCATCTCAACATAAACAATTTCATCCTTCTCACTGGATCAAATAAATGTTCTTTATAATATAACTTTCGTTTATTTTGCATATGTACATATATATATATTGCTATAAACAAGGCCCCACAACAGTCCCCTACTAATTTCCCCTTGAACTACTATCTGCCTTCAAAGGATGGTGGCTGCATTTCCCTGCACATTCAGAGCCGGTTATGGGTATTTTTAACACCTAGTTCCTTCCTTTAAATGTGTGATTAGTTTTAAGCTGACCTGGATCTCTTTTCTTCTGAGCCAGAAATCCAGGTTCCATGATAGCCAATGCATTAGTGTTAAAAGTACTCTTACTCTTTTCCCTCTTACTGATTCTGAGTATCTCTTAGGATGCAGTTGTACAATTCAGATACGGGTTTGAAATTAAGCTCTGTGCATACAAAAGGCAGAGAACTTAATCTAGGTTGGCAAATGTGCATTACTCCTATAATTTTGTAGTTTTTTTTAAAAAAAATCATATTACAATTTTACTGAGATTAGTTCTTTACCTATAGATACAACGCTATTTGGGAAAGAGTAAGAAGTTGGTTCCTGATCAGAAAAAAATCCCGCTATATGGAGCGTGCATATCCATTGATAGCAGGTACGTCTGTGACAAATCTCAATTAAGAGCCGAGGTGGCGCAGTGGGTAGAGTGCAGCACTGCAGGCTACTTCAGCTGACTGCAGTTCAGCAGTTCGGCTGTTGAAATCTCACCAGCTCAAGGTTGACTCAGCCTTCCATCCTTCCCAGGTGGGTGAAATGAGGGCCCGGATTGTTGTTGGGGGCAATATGCTGACTCTGTAAACCGCTTAGAGAGGGCTGAAAGCCCTATGAAGCGGTATATAAGTCTAACTGCTACTGCTATTGCTATTGCTATTGCTATTGCTATTGCTATTGCTATTGCTATCTATCTATCTATCTATCTATCTATCTATCTATCTATCTATCTATCTATCTATCTATATCTATCTATCTATCTATCTATCTATCTATCTATCTATCTCTATATCTCTATCCATCTGTCTGTCTGTCTGTCTGTCTGTCTGTCTGTCTGTCTATCTATCTATCTATCCATCCATCCATCCATCCATCCATCCATCCATCCATCCATCCATCCATATCTCTTATCTATCTATCTATCTATTTAGAGCCGAGGTGGCGCAGTGGTTAGGGTGCAGTACTGCAGGCCACTTCAGCCGACTGCTATCTGCAGTTCAGCGGTTCTAATCTCACCGGCTCAAGGTTGACTCAGCCTTCCATCCTTCCGAGGTGGGTGAAATGAGGACCCGGATTGTTGTTGGGGGCAATATGCTGACTCTGTAAACCGCTTAGAGAGGGCTGAAAGCCCTATGAAGCGGTGTATAAGTCTAACTGCTATTGCTATTGCTAAGTAGAATCGCAGCAGATCTTAGCATCTTGTTTCTTGTTATATTACAGTTTTGCAAGGCAGAAATAAGGCAGTGGGGGGGGAACCTTTACTTTTGTATATATGCATCTGGTACATGAAATAAACACACACACACACACAAACACACACACACATATGTGGTATGTACACAAGCACCTATATGTATATGAATGGGAGAATGGGCCAAAGAATATGTTTCTCAATTGTGTATATATACAGTGCGCAAACAGGATTGTCAGATAATTTTGGAAGAACGTTCATTCCAGTTTTCACTTTTGACCCGCAGTTCATGGATCAAATATAAAGGCTGTCAGCTTGGCATAACTGTGAAGAAACCTTCTCCTCCTTCGAGACCCTGCACTGCGAAAGAGTAGAGATCAACTTTCTATCCTTACCAGGGCTGGCACAGGTAAGGGAACCAGGTCACGGGATTTGTAGCGCCTTGCCTTGCGAATGGCAAATTTCTCTGTGGGTGGTGATTTCCCAGCAATTCTCTGTTTGAAAGAGGAAACCTGCCTGTAGGGTAAAAACATGGAAATGACTGAAGTTTCACAAAGGCAGGGATGTGGAAATTAAAAACCCTAAGAAAATTTATCAAGAGTTCGATCCAGTTCTGCCACATCAAACTTTAAACCACAGTTTTCGGTCCTTTACGTGTAGTCCTTTAAGTAAGACATGGGTTATGCTCCCGCCTTTTAGCAACGTTCGTTCACGAGGAATTCATTCATTCACTGCGCAAAGAAAGTCTGTGGGAAAACCATTGTAAATCTGCAGATTCCTAACCTTGATAATTTGTAGTTAATTTAACCCTTGGAACAAGGGAAAACTCTTTAAATCTGGCTGGGGAATTTGGGGAGTTGAAATCCAACATCTTAAAAGTTCCTGAGGCTGAGAAGCAATGTTTTTAGATTAGAACATTCATCTTAAATTGCCCCCAACTTTCAAAAACTCTTACCTAAAAAGTTCGACCTCTACTTCACCAAAGGGTCGTGGCTCATTAGCAGGGAGCATGCTAAGGAAGGCAGCTTTCATATATACATACATTGCCTGCAACGAAGTAGAACATTACAGGATTCTGGCAGGAGCCGACTTATTTATTTACTTATTTTAAACATTTATGTAGCTGCCCATCTTATGGGCAGCTCCCAGGAAATAAAATAACATAAAAACCTTATCTGGCATTCTTTTTGCCCCAGAGGCCAGCATCATCATCTTTACAAGATAGACCAGGCTAAGAAACCAATGCCAAGAAGATGGGACTATTTTTATTGTAAGAATTTGTGCATTCTCCTTTTTTATAACAGTTGTATTGAGCCGTGCAATATGACCCCACAAACCCATTTGTGATCAGATGATGCTAGCTCTAATCCAGTGGTGAGTTTCAAAAATTTTTGGAACCTACTCTGTGGGTGTGGCCTCCTTGGTGGGAGTGGCTTGCCGGCCATGTGTTCTCTCTCTCTCTCTCTCTCTCTCTCTCTCTCTCTCTCTCTCTCTCTCTCTCTCTCTTTCCTTCCTTTTGTCTCTCTGTCCCTTTTTTTCTTTCTTTCTTTCTTCCTTTCTTTCTCTTTCTCTCTCTCTCTGTGTCTGTCTGTCTGTGTCAGTGGTGGGTTTCAAATTTTTTTGGCACCTCTCCGGTAGGTGTGGTCTGCTTTCCGGGTCCACTGGTGGGACCTCTTCTAACCGGTTCGGTAGATTTGACGAACCGGTTCTACCGAACTGGTGCGAACCGGTAGGAACCCACCTCTTCTCTAATCCCATTAATAGATAAAGGTACATGCATCACTTCTGAAAGCGTGAACACACACTTGGCTTTGATAATCCAGCTCCATATTCTTCCTCAAATACCATGGCTTCAAAACTGGAAGAATTGGTGCTGAGTGACTAAAAGTGGAATCAACAGAAAAGGGCCAACAAACTCCCAAGGTTTCAACAGCCTTGATGTACTTTGCCTTTTATTTATTTTTTACGGAAGAGATTTTCAGATTCCATAATTTAGTATAAGGTTTGAATATTTTGCTCAAATACGCCCGGCTTGCTCTTTAATTGCTGTACAGCTTTCTAACCTTAGACCATCGGTTCTCCTTGCTCAGCAGATCCGCGTAGAAGTATGCCATCTTCCACATTCCTTTGTAGGCAAAGCACCACATCAGTTCCCAGTAACACATGTGATGAAACTGCTTCCAAGCTTGCTGTGCGGAGCAGCCTTCTTCAAATTTCTTAATGGCCTGGCCAGGGAAGGGAAAGCGCGAAGGGTTTGGAAAAGTTAACATTTTTACTGGCGGAAGGAGGAAACAGCGTTCATATAATACTAGAGGTCAGTTTCTTCTTGAATTCAACTTCCAAAAAAAAAATCATAGCTTCCTTTTTTAAAATAAGCAATACTCAGTGATTGTCTAAGTCAGTGGTTCCCAAACTTGGCAACTTTAAGACTTGTGGACTTCAACTCTCAGAATTCTCCAGTCCCCAACAACAATCCGGGTCCTCATTTCACCCACCTCGGAAGGATGGAAGGCTGAGTCAACCCTGAGCCAGTGAGATTTGAACAGCCGAACTGCAGAACTGCAGTCAGCTGAAGTGGCCTGCAGTGCTGCATTTAACCACTGTGCCACCTTGGCGTATTTCATAACATTTCATTGTTATTATTGTACTTAACTAAAGGTTATTTACTGATTATCTCACCTCTCCTCTCCAGGCCCACACAATATTATAACTTTATAGCCGTCTTTAAACAACGATTTATTCATAAGATTTATAGGACTTTTCCCTCAATCCCAAATTAGTTAAGTACGTGCTAGGGAAAGTCTGTAACTTTTTGTGTGGGAACTTTAGTTCTCGCCTGCTTCTACTGCAGCTACGGATCCTTAGTAAAAGAACCTATCGCCTTCAACCAAATGGAGTTGAGGGACTCAACTCATCTTTCCTAGGGACTCCGTTGGGGCATGCCTGGCACATACCCTCCATGACGGTGGAATACATATTAGCTAAGATTCTTCTTCTGATCCTACTAAAGCACCTCACCTCGTTGATGTTCCCTTTGATTTCCTCTATCCTCCCAGCAAAGAAGAGGAAAATGGCACTCTGTAAAATTAAAGAAAATGATACTCAGGTATAGGGAAAACAGCTATAAGCAATATGGCAAACCCTACGTTGACACCCTATTGATAGCAATAGCAATAGCAGTAGACTTATATACCGCTTCATAGGCCTTTCAGGCCTCTCTAAGCGGTTTACAGAGAGTCAGCATATTGCCCCCAACAATCCGGGTCCTCATTTTACCCACCTCGGAAGGATGGAAGGCTGAGTCAACCCTGAGCCGGTGAGATTTGAACCGCTGAACTGCTGATCTAGCAGTAGCCTGCAGTGCTGCATTTAACCACTGCGCCACCTTGGCTCCTGATCCACTCTATCCCCCCCACATTATCCATCCAAAGCCAACTCTACTAGGATAAGAAACCTTATCAAAGGTGATAGCAAAATAAAACTAGCTTGAGTCCCAAAGTCCTCATGGAGCATATATATCTCATAGTGGGGAAAGATAATCTCAAATATTTCTATACTACTTTGGATACATTAGTCCCACTTTTATCTGCCTCCCCCTCTTTTAGCGCACGGGTGTTAGACACGTGGCGCCATGTTGCTATTACATGACGTTTCGTGATGTTTTTCTCCCTTTGTGGAGCTGGAGTGGGCGTGGCCTGCACACGACGCATCTGTCCCGCAGGCCGCCAGTTTGACACCCCTGTTTTAGCAATAGCAGTTAGACTTATATACCGCTTCATAGGGCTTTCAGCCCTCTCTAAGCGGTTTACAGAGTCAGCATATTGCCCCCCACAGTCTGGGTCCTCATTTCACCCACCTCGGAAGGATGGAAGGCTGAGTCAACCTTGAGCCGGTGAGATTAGAACAGCCGAACTGCAGATAGCAGTCAGCTGAAGTGGCCTGCAGTACTGCACCCTAACCACTGCGCCACCTCGGCTCTAGATAGATAGATAAATAAGAGATATGGATGGATGGATGGATGGATGGATGGATGGATGGATGGATGGATGGATGGATGGATGGATGGATGGATGGATGGATGGATAGATAGATAGACAGACAGATAGACAGACAGACAGACAGACATATATATATATATATACAGACAGATATCTATCTATATATATATATCTAGATATAGATATAGATAGATAGATAGATAGATAGATAGATAGATAGATAGATAGATAGATAGATAGATAGATGATAGATAGCAATAGCAATAGCAATAGCAATAGCAATTGCAATTGCAATAGCAGTTAGACTTATATACCGCTTCATAGGGCTTTCAGCCCTCTCTAAGCGGTTTACAGAGTCAGCATATCGCCCCCAACAGTCTGGGTCCTCATTTCACCCACCTCGGAAGGATGGAAGGCTGAGTCAACCTTGAGCCGGTGAGATTAGAACAGCCGAACTGCAAATAACAGTCAGCTGAAGTGGCCTGCAGTACTGCACTCCAACCACTGCGCCACCTCGGCTCAATGCTTAGTGCATCAATCATTAACCAAACTACCTGCCATATCAAATTAACAGATTTTGCCTTAAAGGGAATTTTAAACCTTTTAAGCATTGCTACACAAAAGATAAGAGTTTGCGTTTACATGTATCACATTTTTTTTTTTACTGAAGCTCTAAACGTAAAAGGGCTGCTTGGATCTCCAAAAAGCTCTCTTACTGTGCATTTTTTAAAAATGACATCTTTTTCAAAAACAAAACCAAGAGTGAAGGGACTGAAATATTCAGAGCCTTTCAGAAATCTAAGGAAGCCTAAGATACTTTCAGCTTTTGAGGCCCTTTATTATAAGAAAAATTTAAAAAAACCTGGAAACAGAGCGGAGCACCTAAAGCGAAAAATGTTATTCTAGTATATTTAGCGAAAGAAAATAAATATGAATCTAAATCTGAGTTTCCCTTTGGGCTCGAGGCTCAGGTTAAAAGCCCCAAACTCCTCTCCACTGCAGCGTAGCCCAACCCATTGGCCTCCTAGATGCAAAATGTAAAACATCATAGCAATAGCAATAGCAGTTAGACTTGTATACCGCTTCATAGGGCTTCCAGCCCTCTCTAAGCAGTTTACAGAGTCAGCATATCGCCCCCAACAACAATCCGGGTCCTCATTTCACCCACCTCGGAAGGATGGAAGGCTGAGTCAACCTTGAGCCGGTGAGATTTGAACCGCTGAACTGCAGATAACAGTCAGCTGAAGTGGCCTGCAGTACTGCACCCTAACCACTGCGCCACCTCGGCTCTATTAATGTGCTTAAATAGTCAGGCTCTCTAGGAATTCTGGGAGTTGCAGTCCAATCTCCATGAAGGGCTCCAATCCTGGGAAGCTCCAATGCAATATCTCAAGGGGATTCTCCCTTAGCAATAGCAATAGCAGTTAGACTTATATACCGCTTCATAGGGCTTTCAGCCCTCTCTAAGCGGTTTACAGAGTCAGTGTATCACCCCCACTGTCTGGGTCCTCATTTCACCCACCTCGGAAGGATGGAAGGCTGAGTCAACCCTGAGCCGGTGAGATTAGAACCTCTGAACTGCAAATAACAGTCAGCTGAAGTGGCTGCAGTACAGCACTCTAACTACTGCACCACCTCGGCTCTTATGCCTTCCCCCGCCTATAGCTCTGTTGCAACCCAAACATTTCCTTACAACTCTGAGTAGGGAAAGAAAAATCTAACTGA
Source organism: Thamnophis sirtalis (assembly GCF_051295495.1). NCBI lineage: Eukaryota > Metazoa > Chordata > Lepidosauria > Squamata > Natricidae > Thamnophis > Thamnophis sirtalis. Next base: position 175,534,047 of record NW_028261383.1, on the reverse strand, counting down.
CCCTTCGGTTAAACACAAAAAAAGGGGGGAAAGTGGGTGATCTGAAAGACAGGGCAGATCTGTCTTTTTTACCTGCGGATAACGGGAGAGGTATGGCTTCAATAGGGCCTCAGCCTCTGTGAAATCATCTTCACCAATCCCTGGGGACAACACAGGAAGATAAAGGTGCATAGCATGAATAAGGATAAGACTTGCGTAAGTCAATGTCCCCCAGACAGACCTTGAAATATCCTACTAGAGACTGAAGGCATTCTTAAGTAAACCCTACTTTATGGTTATCCCTGAAAATATTGCTTTCTTGGATTGCTTGAGTTCCCAGCTAAGTCAGGTAGCCGATCCTGAAGATTTCCACTACAGGTCCCTAAAATTGTAGTGTTTCCCTCCCATTTCCTAGCTTTCTCACAACCTCTTAAGTAGTCAACCAGAGAAACAACACAGATTGTCACCGTTTTGCACCGAAATCCTCTTGACATTAAACTACAGAAGGTAGCCCTCTTTTTTGAACTGATTAATAAACATTTTAAATGTTTATTAATCAGTTCAAAAAAGAGGGCTACCTTCTGTAGTTTAATGTCAAGAGGATTTCGGTGCAAACGGTGGAGAGCCTTCTCTGTTGCAGCTCCGGCCCTATGGAACGAGCTCCCTGTTGAGATCCGGACCCTTACTACCCTCCCGGCCTTCCACAAAGCCACCAAGTTCTGGCTGTTTCAGCAGGCTGGTGCAGGGGGCTGAGAAGCATCTACCTCCACGGAAATTGTGAATGTTGGTCTTGTTTTTAATATGTTGTCTTTGTCTCGTTCCCCCCTTTTCCCTTGTCTTTTGTGAGCCGCCCAGAGTCCTCCGGGAGTGGGCGGCATATAAGACAAATAAATAAATAAATAAATTTATAAAAACACATTTCATGAGTTTGCTGGATTCCAATTATCTCACTAACTCTTAACGTGACTCATACCAGATAGGGAAATATAATTATACTATTGTATATGCAAGAACAAAAGCTTACTTGCTTTCTAGCAGAAATCCATCTCACTATGATTGAAGAGTGCTGAGCAGAGTTATACTTATTGGGTGAGACAAGCTTTCTACTTTTTAGTTCAGCCACAGCTATGCTGATATACCTCCCATTAGAACTTATTTTAGTTAATTGCATCAAAAGATGTATATTCGATGGATAGTAGAAATACACCGAAGTGAGGAGTAGAGGGAAAGAAGAGAGAGGGGTAGAGAGGGAGTGAGAGGGGAATGGAAGGAGGGGGAGATGGAAGGGAGGGGGAGAAAGGAATGTTAGAGGGGGAGGGGAAGTAGAAGAGGGGAATGTTGAAGGGGAGAAAAGAAAGTTGGAGGGGGGAGAAAGAAAGGGTGTATGGAGGGTTGAAGCGCTATGTTGGTTTTGTATTTTGGAATATAAGAAGAGTTGTGTTTATTGCTTAATGTTATATGGCCTTAATTATGCACAGTATATATGTGATTGTATAAAATGAAAATGAAATAAAACTTTTTAATAAAAAAAAGATGTATATTCCCCCCATTAATTGACCTTAATCTAAAATAAGAAATCACCCCCCCTCCCAAAGCAGCCATCTGTTGGGGGAAAGAGACCCAATCCCTGCTGCGCATATATCCACAATACTTCTCTCCGGTGGAGGCATTCACTTACCTAAGATGAAGGTAAGGAAAGTATAGTAGCAGAGGAGTAACATTGTACAGAGTAGAGCCCGCAGGTTGGCTGTCGTGGCTCCCTGGTGTAGTTTTTGCAAACCGTAATCCTGAATGGAAATTAGAAATAACATTCAGAAAACGGAGACAGCCCGTGGAAAGAAAGAGAAGAAATGTTGTACCCATTTGCAGATAAATTCAGCAAAAGAAAAGGGAAAAAAAAACACCATTTCCCCAGAAAAGTATTCTGGATAGATCGGTGCCCTGGTTTTAGTGACCTTTACGGAATTTCAAATTGACCCTATGGAGGAACCTGGCAATTAGTGCCCTCACCCACTAATGCATTTCTGAGTTCATACATAATATTAAGTTATAAAGTACTCTGGCTTTGTTTTGGATTAGCATGGAATTCATACTCATCCAATTTAATTATAGCAATAGCAATTAGCAGTTAGACTTATATACCGCTTCATAGGGCTTTCAGCCCTCTCTAAGCAGTTTACAGAGTCAGCATATTGCCCCCAACAACAATCCGGGTCCTCATTTCACCCACCTCGGAAGGATGGAAGGCTGAGTCAACCTTGAGCCGGTGAGATTTGAACCGCCGAACTGCAGATAACAGTCAGCTGAAGTGGCCTGCAGTACTGCACCCTAACCACTGTGCCACCTCGGCTCTTGTAATTATATTACAAATTACATCTTACTATCAGTTCAATTTTAAACCGTAAGTTTAAAATTTCCAAGCTAAGTGTTACATATTACCATAGCTATTGCTTCATTACTATCTCTAAAAATATTGCAATCATTTGGATTGTTTTAGCCCAGTCAAGTTAACTGCTTTTAATCTGTTGCTCTCTAGCATTATAATGATCATGGTGGTGGGAATACTGGAAATTATTGCCTAATGCATTGGGAAGACACCGTACTGGGGAAACCCAGAGAAATAAGTTTTTGAGGGTTTTAATTACTGAACTAAGTGTACCAATGTCTTCTCACAAAGCAGCTATACGTCATCAGATACATTCTGCAAGCCCAAATAATGTATTCGTAGCCTTCAAACTGGCACTTGTACCTTGTCTCCGGAAAACCCAGCAAATTCCAGAAGTCTCAAAATCCGGGGTGGAAAGAGGGAGAGAGTCTGTGTGGAAAACATATAACACAAAAGATAACAGAGACACCTGTAAGGAGGACGTCCTTTTCCCAAATCTTCAATGTGTACTTCAAAGTGGAAGAGTATGATCAAGTTTGTATGCCAAGTTTAATAGAATTTGTATGCCGCCCACTCCCTTAGGGACTCTGGGCGGCTCACAACAGACAAGAAACATTTAAAATTTAAAAAATAGAAATAAAAAATAAAAAATACAGTTATTAAAATTCACATCACCCATTCCATCTAAGCGGGGCTGGATATCAATCAATCAGCCCCAGGCCTGCCGGAACAGCCAGGTCTTGACGGCTTTACGGAAGGCCGGAAGAGTAGTGAGGGTCCGGATCTCTGCAGGTAGATCGTTCCACAGGGACTCTGAACCATTGTTCACATTGTCCACTGCAAAGCCCTCCACATCCTCTTCCCCACAGTTTTCTTCCATTGGCGTCCTCTTTTTCCAGGAAAGGATTCTGGCTTGCTTCTCTCTTGTTGAGCACAATTTTCTTTTCATATAAATCAGTGGTTCCCAAACTTGGCAACTTTAAGACTTGTGGACTTCAACTCCCAGAATTCTCCAGCCAGCTCTGCTGGCTGGAGAATTCTGGGAGTTGAAGTCCACAAGTCTTAAAGTTGCCAAGTTTGGGAACCACTGATATAAATAGGTGTAATTTACTGACCAACTAAATAATTTCTCAGCCACACTATTCTTGGTCAATCAATCTATATCATAAAGGTCTTGGTTTTCTGTATTGGTAGGTTAGCTGCTCTCCCTCTATACAAAGTCATCACTCCAAATTTTTGGATGTGACTATGGTCAGCATAGATGTTACGCTTGCAGAAAAAAAGAGATATTTATAATAACTTTTCACCACTCGTTTCTGACCACTCACATCCCAAACTTGAGAACAGACAGAAAACAAGGAATGGATTTAGCACAAGATCAGTATACTTAAGCCATGAGAAAACAGCTGACATTTTGATTGGCAGGAGCCAGAGGTGAGTTGCTCCTGGTTCGGCCCAGATCAGCCAAACCGGTCGTAGCGGCAGCAGGAGGCTCCACCCACCTGCCCAGACACTTCTGTGCATGTGCAGAAGGATAGCGCGAACCGGTAGTACAAAAAACAGCAATCCACCACTGGCAGGAGCCTCAATGGAGTGGGGTTGGGCAATGAAGATAGTTATTGTTGTGGCCCAGCAGGAGCCGTTGGAGCTGCCACCAGACTCCGACAGTGAGGGGCCCTATGAGTCGGTTTTGGAGGATGTGGAGGACCCTGGACAGGGTTCCGACTCCAAGCAGGGCACAGAGAGGCTGGTTGGCCACCAGGAGGCGCCTGAGCCTTGGACCCATGGGGAGGAGACAAGGGAGTGTGATCCTGACGTCATGCATTGGAGCAGTGGGGAGGAGACAAGGGAGTTGTTCCTGGATGCCCGGCAACGGAGAGCTAATAGGCGTAAGGAACAGTTACGCAGTTACAGGAGATAATTGCACTCAGCTGGTGGTAATTAGGCTCCTCTCAAGACTATAAAAGGAATGATTGTGCACACGCCTGTTGCAGTATTCACTAGAGTTGGAGAACTCTTGTGGCTAGCTTCGCAAGCTGGATTGCTGCCAAGGTTAGTCTGTGCTGGATTGCTGCCAAGGTCCTGTCTGTGTGTTAATAAATCCTTGCCGTATCTTTGTCTCGGCGTGCTTTGGTGTAGGACAAGGGGTGGGGGGTGGTCAGAACAGTTATACTATGGTATAGCTCCATCACTCCATCACTCCAATTTTCCATCACTCCAGAAATCCTTTTAATTCTGGGGTGATTTATTTTTCTCAAATCTCTCTAATCCCTTTGTAAAGCCGTCTAAATTTGTGAATTTTACCCCACTGCATGAAGTGAATATCACAAATCGCCTTAGTGTTCTATGAAATATTGTCCCATCATTCTGCATCATTGGCTAATCCGTCATTTGTTTGTGTTTCAGTTTTGCAAGAAATGGGGAAGAGCATCTCTATCCTTAGGAGTTAAACGGAGAGCCAGATTTTTCTCAGAGCAGAAAGATCAGATATATCAACAAGCAACAGCTACACACTTCCAAAACTGAAAAGCACAAGGCGAAAGTTTGATTAAATCATGGGGAAAGAATTAAAAAGTAGTGCGGGGATAAAACTACAATAAGACAGGTTAAAAACAGACAACCCAATCAACTGTAGTAAATGCTACTCTACGGCCTAGTATGCAATACTATAAAGCAGTGTTTCTCAACCTTGGCAACTTGAAGATGTCTGGACTTCAGCTCCCAGAATTCCCCAGCCAGCGAATGCTGGCTGGGGGATTCTGGGAGTTGAAGTCCAGACATCTTCAAGTTGCCAAGGTTGAGAAACACTGCTATAAAGATTCTTCACTACATCATATGCTATAGTTTGAGCTGAACGTGTGTAGTCCACCAATGCCAACTCAAGAAGTATTGTCATTCTTAGAGAGAGCCTGATGGTGTCTAACATTTTTGCACAATGCATAATTTTATGAACTTCTATGACATCCTGCTTTTTCTCAGTTAAAATACCCCATGGAATGTAACCTTTAATCATAAGGAGAGTTTTTGCAGCCCTTTGAGGTTTTCTTCCTGCCAGCCCTGTTGGCTAAGGCTCTCGGATATATGATAGCAGAGATAAATACCGTACCTGCTGTGAAAAAGAAATCAGAACCAATTATCCCAGACACAGGAATGAAGGAAGGGGAAATAACATGGGGTGCTGATCTTCAATCCTTGGAAACAATTTTAGCTGGCAATATCTTAATACAGTAGCTACTTCATACCCACAACCAGTGCTGTTCTCTCCACATATCTGTATATATTTGTCAACCTGTAGGTTTGCAACTACAGAACAGCATCGTAATGCCCAAGTGAAAACTAAGTGGGTTATTTCTGAAAAATAATAATAATGGCTTGTCTCTTGGAGTTCAGTTTCTGTCATAAACATAACTTTCTATACCCCTTAAGAAGCTGTGGGGCCATTCAGATGAGAAATACAAGTTGGAATGGAGAAGATGGACTGATTATATTCAAAATAAATATGGGACTAAGAAATTTCAGATAGCTTATGAATGAATGAACAAGGAATGTTACAACTTATCTAAAATTATCTTTACCGAAGGGGAGTTAAAGTACAAGCGAAGGGACGATGCTAAAGTTAATTAGTTTATTTTAGTGGGTGATTGCTAAATGTTTATATTCTGTACTTACTCTGGGAGGTTGTGGGGGGGGAGGGGGGAGGGGATGTGGGATTGGGGGAGGGAGAGAGGGAAGGGGAAAGGTATATAATTGTAAAACTTATTAAAACGTTTAATTAAAAAAAAGGAGCTGTGGAAGCATACTCAACTCACCAAATTGAAGGCACCAATGCCAAGAGAAATCCCCCCCTCCAGATGGATACGGACAGAATTTGCAGGCAAGCAACAAGGTTGGATGAAAGCATTCAGCTCTCTGCGAATATTTTAAAAACAAGAAGGGTTACAGAATTCCATTGCCAATTTATCTGCCTGAAACTACCATAAAAAGAAAAGGGGTTCTATTTCATAGATCTTCTTCACTCTAAACCTGGCTTTTAGTCATACAGGGAATTCGATTCATTCCCTATATGACACTCTACCAATGTCCAAATTTAAACCTGTAATCCAGAACAAGATGATGCTTGTCAGGAAGATAAACATATATAGATCAATAAAGATGGAATTGAGACCTACCAGTACTCCAGCTTTTCAATTACTTAATTACTTTGCACTGTTTGCATGAAGTTGTGTGTGTGTGTGTGTGTGTGTGTGTGTGTGTGTGTGTGTGTGTGTCATAGACTCAAAAGATAACACAAAGGATAGTAACTTACATTCTTTTGTACTACTATATCTCCATTCATTTTAGGAAAAAAATCACTAAGGTTCCTCACTGACCTCACATGCACATCACCAAGATAAAAGGGAAGGAAATTCAAATCTATTATTTCAAACTCAACAGAAGAAAAGCAAGATCTAAAGGAAAACTGGGAATAAATACATATGAGTTGATTTGGCAATATGTGGGCCTGTGACTAAAAGCATCATGCTTTATATCAGCAGTTCCCTGGTGGTTCTGCCTTGGTTCTGCCAGTTATGTGTGGAACAGTGGTGGGATTCAAATAATTTAACAACCGGTTCTCTGCCCTAATTATTTCTTCCAACAACCAGTTCACCAAACTGCTCAGAAAGTTAACAACCAGTTCTCCCGAACTGGTGCAAACTGGCTGAATCCCACCACTGGTGTGGAACCATCCCCTCTAGTCTCAGTTCCTCTTCTCTTTCTCTCAACCCCCTTTGGCTAGGATAGCAATAGCAATAGCAGTTAGACTTATATACCGCTTCATAGGGCTTTCAGCCCTCTCTAAGCGGTTTACAGAGTCAGCATATCGCCCCCACAGTCCGGGTCCTCATTTCACCCACCTCGGAAGGATGGAAGGCTGAGTCAACCTTGAGCCGGTGAGATTTGAACCGCCAAACTGCAGATAACAGTCAGCTGAAGTGGCCTGCAGTACTGCACCCTAACCACTGCACCACCTCGGCTCTTTGGGGGATTGGATGAAAGAGTGCCCACAGCCTTCTCCCCTGTTGATTAGGCAGATTCAATCAACATGCAGGAACAAGGACATAACCAGGAACAAGCTTAACCAAAGCGTTCCTGATTATAGAACACTATGGACAACACAACTGAAAAACTCAGTTCTTTGAGTTGCTGATTGTTCTTCTTTCTGTTGTTGTTGACTGCGCAGTTGACCTGTTGACCGAATAAATGTGCTAGCAAATAGCTAAGAGATATTTAAACAATGCTGCCATCTAAAATGGCCCAACAGTCCAATAGTTCATTGGAGGATCAAGAGGTAGCAAAATACTGAAATTGATTGACTCATTTTAGATTTAAGGCACGTAAATAAAAGGATTCAACTCTTGTAGCCTATCAGATGAACCATTACTTGGCAGTGGTTGGTGCTCCCAGGGAGTTCTGGGTCATTTCTTCTTGTCATCTTGTTTTACAACTTCCTCATTGATTCCCAGAGCTTAAGCCCCTTTCCCAAACTCCAGCTATTCAACAATATGACAACCATATACATGGTTAATATATATGGAGGATTAGAAAACTTTGGCATTAAATATTATGGATGTTTAGCCAGAACAGGATAGGAGGATTTCATGTTAATGGGAGGGTTTTATAAACAAGTAAATGAAATGCTAGCATGTGGTTATGGATTAAATCTTTGGTATAGTTAAGGATGAAGGATGTTTAAACAACTGTAGTCAACTAAAAGTGGAAGTATGATGATGTTAATATGGTAAACATTTGAGTTAAGATATTTGAATTAATATGAATTAATGGAAGAGATGCACAAAACTTGTTGTAACCAGCTGATATACTTTTTTATAACATATACTTGTGTTTTTTTTTCTCTGTTTTGTTTTTTGTTTTTTTTGTTTTGATTTCCCCCCCCCACTGCTGTGGGTATGTGTTGTTTATGTAACAAAAAAAATAAAAAAAATTATTAAAAAAAATATGACCACCAGAAATTGCATCATGGTCAAAATGGTCCAGATAACCATCAGAGAAATGCCGAGAATGACTACATAAACAATATAACTCTTTGCTGCCACTTAGTGGCTGAAAGGTTGCATAGTCAATCCATAGTTTTTAAAAAATCAGATGTTGATGAGAAAAAGCAAAGGAAACTTTGAACTTTAATTTGTATGCCGCCCACTCCCTTGGGACTCTGCAAAATGCAGAGGAACTGGGGTATTGTACATGACAAGAGGCTTTTATTTTTTTAATTAACAAACATGTAAAATACACACACACACACACAAATTAGACGTACATCACATTTATACAATACGAACAGGAGCTTCCTGTTCTTTCTTATAGCAATCCTCAATCGATACCGCTCACCTTATATTATTTCCCCTTCTATTGTATTTCATTTGGATTTCACCATTCTTAACCCTCTTATTTTACTCATAACTATTGTTTTTTGAGATTTGTTATATTCCTTCATTGATTCTTGTTTCTTTCCTCCATCCACCTATACCATTTATCCCATATCTGGTAGAATTCTGATTCTTCTTCTCCCTGGATTTATTTAGTTAGTTTGTCCATTTCAGCACAGTCCATAACCTTTCTTATTATTTCATCTTCGCTTGCAATTAATTTGTTTTTCCATTTCTGGGCAAAGGCAATCCTTGCCGCCGTAATTATATGTAGTATTAAATACTGGATTTCTTTTTTGTATTTCGCCGACATTATTCCTAATTTAAAAAAATCAGGTTTCCATTCTATTTTAATCCTGTTATTGCCTCCAGCCAATTTTTGATCCTTTTCCAAAAAAATTTAGCCGACAAGAGGCTTTTAATATGAAGGATGGTGTTGGATGGGGCTGGAATTTTAGTTGAGGGGGTCACCAATTTTGTATTTGTATTTGTATTGTATTATTTGTATGCCGCCCTTCTCCGGGAGGACTCAGGGCGGCGAACAATTCAAGGGGGGGAAAAGGGGGAACATAAAAAGACAAAATACAAACAATAAAAGTAGACAACAGTCGCACAACCATACATGTCGAGAGGGGAGGGAACTCATCAACCCCAGGCCTGCCGGCAAAGCCAGGTTTTGTCATAGGAATGTTGTGCTTAACATGTATGGACATCAGCAGAGCATGGGCCCCTTCTGGATGCATTGTAAGGGTTACACTGTGAAGGCATGGGAAACATCTTTGTTGCTACAGCCTGTGTCTCATCAATCTACAGAGTTTAAATGGAGGGTAAGATTTAAACGTTGTAATGCTTCCTCTTTACAGACCAGTCTTGTGCCTTCGGTCACCACCTAAACATGCCTGTCTGTGACAAGTGGACCAAAAAGACTTTCCCATTCCAAAATGCGGCATGTGGTGCTTGTCTTTGTCTCATACTCCTCACTAATGCTCTTCCTCATTCCTACCTGTGACTTTACCCCTTCTTTTACCCAGACCTGCCTTCCCAACTCACCTGTAGATGAGGTAGCTGTTACGCACCTTGAGTCCTCCTTTTATGAAATTAACCATGTTTTCATCCTGTAACAAGCAAAAAGTCTCCTTGAATAAAACAACCTCAGTTCGCTGGGATGATGTCTGTCTAGGCAATGTCACTCCTAGACACACAGCACTTCATCCAAGGCATTCATCACATTTGGCCACCAGCAGGATGACTGCTGAAGTGTTGAAGCTTCATCCCCTCCCACCCCCCCCATCTTGCTTTCACCAAAAGAAATTAATCTAATTAATCTAATTAATTAATTAATTAATTAAGCCGAGGGGACGCAGTGGTTAGGGTGCAGTACTGCAGGCCACTTCAGCTGACTGTTATCTGCAGTTCAGCAGTTCTAATCTCACCGGCTCAAGGTTGACTCAGCCTTCCATCCTTCCGAGGTGGGTGAAATGAGGACCCAGACTGTGGGGGCGATATGCTGACTCTGTAAACCGCTTAGAGAGGGCTGAAGCGGTATATAAGTCTAACTGCTATTGCTATTGCTATCTCAAGATAAGTGGTGAAAATTAATCTCTAGACAGCTATCTATATCCAGTGGTGGGATTCAGCCAGTTCGCACCTATTCGGGAGAACCGGTTGGTAACTTTCTAAGCAGTTCGGAGAACCGGTTGTTGGAAGAAATCTCCTTTTGTTTTTGTTTTCCCACTTTACAGGGCTAATCCTGTAAGGAAGGCAGGAAGGAAACACTCTGGTGTTGTTTCTAGCCTCATCTTGATTGCCCTGCTTACAGAAACTGCTTCTCCGGTTAACCCTTATTCCATTGTCACAGCTAAAGCGAAGCGCCCATCGACCTGAGTCACGTTGGGTTGGCCACGCCCACCCAGTCACATGACCATCGAGCCCCGCCTACCCAGCTGGTCATCAGGGCAGAGAAACCGGTTGTTAAATTATTTGAATCCCACCACTGTCTATATCTCAATCCCTTGCCTGATTTTTTTCATAGAACAGAATCTCTCATGCGTTTTGCACCCAGATTCTGTTTTCCGCCAAGAAACCTAATACAGTTCTCACACATGGGTGCAAGCTGCGTCTGTGGACGTGTCAAAGATGGCAGGAGTGCAGCTCCAATCCTTTTGAAGATGCGGGTGACACTGATGTCTTGTACAGACAGGAACTTGCATTGTGGGCACTGCATTTTTGATAGCAATAGCAATAGCAGTTAGACTTATATACCGCTTCATAGGGCTTTCAGCCCTCTCTAAGCGGTTTACAGAGTCAGCATATCGCCCCCAACAAACCGGGTCCTCATTTTACCCACTTCGGAAGGATGGAAGGCTGAGTCAACCCTGAGCCGGTGAGATTTGAACCGCCGAACTGCAGAACTGCAGTCAGCTGAAGTAGCCTGACAGTGCTGCATTTAACCACTGCGCCACCTCGGCTCCTATCAATCATCTTGCTGATTTTTGACATACACACATAGACATCAGCCTTCGAGTGAATAGTAGTTTCCTAACAACTGAAGGGACTACAAGGAAAATTGGGAAATCAAAAGAACAGCAGTTGGGGGGGGAAACAATGCTTTTGCTCTATTTGTCCTGCAATTTCCATAGTTGGCACAGAGATTTGGTTAACTGAGACTGAAAATTTCCAGAGAGCCAGTCTGGTGTAGTGGTGAAGGTGCTGGCCTAGAAAACAGGAGACTGTGAGTTCTAGTTCCCCATTAGACATGAAGGTGAGGTGGTGACTCAGAGCCAGTCACTCTCTCTCAGCGGAGATGGCGCAGTGGTTAGGGTGCGGTACTGCAGGCCACTTCAGCTGACTGTTATCTGCAGTTCAGCGGTTCTAATCTCACCGGCTCAAGGCTGACTCAGCCTCCCATCCTTCCGAGGTGGGTGAAATGAGGACCCGGATTGTTGTTGGGGGCAATATGCTGACTCTGTACATCTCTTAGAGAGGGCTGAAAGCCCCATGAAGCGGTATATGTCTAACTGCTATTGCTATCTATCTATCTACCTACCTACCTACCTACCTACCTTCTATCTATCTATCTATCTATCTATCTATCTATCTATCTATCTATCTATTTATTTATCCATATCTCTTATCTATCTATCTATCTAGAGCCGAGGTGGCACAGTGGTTAGGGTGCAATACTGCAGGCCACTTCAGCTGACTGTTATCTGCAGTTCGGAGGTTCAAATCTCACCGGCTCAAGGTTGACTCAGCCTTCCATCCTTCCAAGGTGGGTGAAATGAGGACCCAGACTGTGGGAGTGATATGCTGACTCTGTAAACCGCTTAGAGAGGGTTTAAAGCCCTATGAAGCGGTATATAAGTCTAACTGCTATTGCTATTGCTAGCTCAGCCGACTTCACATGTTGTTGTTGTTTGGGGGGGAAGAGGAGGAGAAAGGAGGATTATGAACGTTGGACATCTTGAGTTACCTATAAAATAATAAAGGTAAACTAAAACTCTGATAAATAAACAAACTCAATGCACAAGCTCTATCCAGGAAGCAAAATGCTGAAATGTATTTCTTGGATTCTGCCTTCCAGGGTTCTTGCACCTCTCTATCACAGAATTCTCTCCCAAAGTTGGGAACTTCTGTAATGATGGGATAGAATGTGCGATTAAGTCTGGAAAGAGAAGATTTTTCTTACCTGGAGGAAGATGAGGGCTGCCCGGTGCAATAAGCATTCTGCATAACACACTTCAGCGTGCAGTTCCTCTGTAACAGGGAAACATGGATTTAGGGAGTATGTGCAGCATTTCAAATATTGTCCCTATTGTTCACCATTAGTGACTCCTACTTGAACTATTACAATATGCTCTCAGAAGCTTCAAGTGGTCCAGAGTGCAACGGCCTGAATGTTGGTCAGTGGGAGCACATTACATGCTGGTCCACACCTAAGGACCATAATTGTGACCAGAATCTTTGTTGCTCAGTGCTCCATCACACATGGGTTGTTCAGGGGAAAGAGGCAGGTGTCAGGCCTGCAATTATATTCCTTTTAGAAGTTTGGCCTGCCACACTTCCTTTTATTTCATTATGCTGTTTCATTAGTATAGTCGATGGGAGGGGGGAATAGACAGGAGTAGGATTGTGGAATGTATTGTTGTCATTCTTTACTAGAAGCCAAGGTCATCCTTTGTCTCTGCACTTTTACACCTGACCGGAAGCAGCTGGGTGTGGATGCCAGCGTGAAAGGAGAAGATTGGACCATGTGATGGATTGTGGGTGTGGGGACAAGATTTCAATTTCAATTTCAATTTAATAAAATTTGTATGCTGCCCACTCCCTAGGGACTCTGGGCGACAAGATCATGAACTTTTAACTGGGTGGGATTCTGATGTCATTTCCAGAATTGGGATTTACACAGATGTGCCTAAGATGTCTGCTTTGTTAAATTGGAACTTTAAGGATCGTTTTGCCTTGGACTCTGATTTAATTCTACATGATACTTGGAACGCTGACAGCAGGAGTCCCAAGTAAGGAACTCAAGAGAGCATGGGGGAGGTAAGCAGGTGCCATAGGGGGTGGGAGACTGCCAAGGGCAGCTGCCAGGGAATATGGGCAGGTCGGGCATGGGATCCAGAAAGGCCAACGGAAGGTGCAGGCAGGTCAAAAGAGGCCTTGGGTGGGCTGGCAGAGATCGCAGGAAAGTGAGGGCATGCTGCAGGTGGGCATGAACTGCAGAAGGTAAGAGGGCCAGGAGTGACACAGATGTTCCTTGGGAGTACTCCATAATGGGCTTCTCAGGAGGAAAACAGCAAGAGTGACCCATTGACTTTGCTTGTGGGAAGCCAGCAAGGAATATCACAAATTGAAGAGTATTCGGAGACTTCAGCTCGTCCAGAACGCAGCCATGCGAGCGATTGTGGGTGCACCTCGGTACACCTACGTTACACCTATCCTCCGCGAGCTGCACTGGTTACCGATTGGTCTCTGGATACGCTTCAAGGTGCTAGTCGTCACTTATAAAGCCCTTCATGGTATTGGACCTGGGTACTTGAGAGACCGCCTGCTGCCAATTACCTCCCAAAGACCCATCAGATCACACAGGGCTGGCTTCCTCCGGGTTCCGTCTAACAGCCAATGCCATCTGGCTACCACCCGGGGGAGGGCCTTCTCTGTGGCAGCTCCGGCCCTTTGGAACGAACTCCCCGCAGAGATTCGGACCCTCACCTCTCTCCAGGCCTTCCGAAAAGCCATTAAAACCTGGCTGTGTCGGCAGGCCTGGGATCGATGAGTTCCCTTCCCCTCTCGAATTGTGTGGCTGTTGGTTGTTTTTTAAATGCCCTGTACTTTTTGTAGTTTTTGTGTTTTTCCCTTCCCCCTCCTTGGGTTTGTGCGCCGCCCTGAGTCCCGCAGGGAATAGGGCGGCATATAAATAAAATGAAACTCAAAACTCAAACTCAAATTGTGATCACCTGATGAGATTCTCTGTGACATTGTTATCACAAGCTGGGCACCCAAATGCTATAAGTTATCTAAAACGGTGGTCTCCAGCCTTGGCAACTTTAAGACCTGTGGACCTCAACTCCCAGAGTTCCTCAGCCAGCTTTGCTGGCTGAGGAACTCTGGGAGTTGAAGTCCACAGGTCTTAAAGTTGCCAAAGTTGGAGACCACTGATCTAAAACACCAGATCTAGAGATGGCCTTTTTTGGAGTGAACAATATCTTCCTCGCAATGAGATATTGACATCCTCCCACATTAAGGAAACCATCCCTCCCTCATCAGCTACTTAAGGGAATCAAGAAAGAGAAACATTCAGTCTGCAGGTGGCAAAGGATGACTTAAAGAGGTTCCTCAGAGGACAGAAGAATCCCAGGTGATGCAGGTAATGAGCAGGATTTCACCATATCCCGCTTATCTGGAATCAAGCAAGACCTGAGTGGATTTGTGCAACTTTACACCTAATTCCCTCCTACTCCTCCGGCTTTTCCTACATTAAGACAAGTGAAATGTTGTCTTGACTCTCAGCACTTCGGATTTTAACTCTTCTCACCTTCTGTGCAAGCATCTCCACCTTGCCGACTAGAGAAGGTACCCGTCACAGTGGATTTCCTCCGAAATCTATCAGGGGAACCAAAAGCAGTTGAATTACTAGGTTCTCCATCTACCTTCTCCAACTCTTCACCCTCGGACACGGGTGTCAAACTCAAGGCTCAAGGTGCTGGCTGGCTGGCTGGGGAGGGGGCGATTGTTAGGTGGATGCCTGCCAGCAGCTTAAATGCAGCGAGTGAAGCTGGAGTTCGGTGCATCGGGAGGGAAATGGGAGGCCCTGCTGTCCCGCAGAGCTTGCGCTGCTTGAGTGGGGAGGATGAGGAGAAAATGGCTGCTCGGTTGGCTCTCCCATCCCCCACCCCCACCTCTGCCAGCAGCTTGAATGCCCCAACTACAGCAGGGATCTCTCTCTCTCTCTCTCCCTCTCCCTCTCTCTCTTCCTCCCCCCTCTCTCTCCCTCCCTCTCCCTCTCTCTCTCTCCGTCCCTCTCTCTGTCCCTCTCTCCCTCCCACCCTCTCCCTCCCTCTCTCCTCCATCTCCCTCTCCCTCCCTCTCCCTCCCTCTCCCTCCCTCTCTCCTTCCCTCTCTCTCCCTCCCTCTCCCTCCCTCTCTCTCTCCTTCTCTCCCTCCCTCCCTTTCCCTCTCCCTCTCTCTCTTCCTCCCCCCTCTCTCTCCCTCCCTCTCCCTCTCTCTCTCTCCCTCCTTCTCTCCCTCCCTCTCCCTCTCTCTCCCTCCCTCTCTCTCTCCCTCCCTCCCTTTCCCTCTCTCTCTTCCTCCCCCCTCTCTCTCCCACCCTCTCCCTCTCCCTCTCCCTCTCTCTCTCTCCGTCCCTCTCTTCCTCCCTCTCTCTCTCCCTCTCCCTCTCTCTCTCCCTCTCCCTCTCTCCCTCCCTCTCTCCCTCTCTCTCTCTCACACACACTTACTTTGGAGAGCCCCCCCGCCCGTCTCATTGCATCAAGTGCCTGGCAGGTAAGCCGTTGCGGGCAGGGGGGGCAGCTCCACACCACCAGCACCTTGCTTCATACTCCTCCACCACCCCGCCTCATTGTTCAGGTGGGTTCTGTTGCCCACATCGCTGCCAGCAGCTTCGGTCAGTGCCCTGTACAGATCTCTCTCTCTCTCTCTCTCTCTCTCCCTCCCCCCCCCCCCTCACACACACACACACATACACACACACAGTGTCTCGCCCCGTTTGCATGCAAGTGTTCCATGGGATAAAGAGGTCTCATTAAGTAGTTAAGTGGAAAATAGTTGGGGGGGGGGAGAAGGAGCAAGAGACTGGCAAATACTTTTTGTGTTGAGAATTAAATATCCACCAACTAATGCAGCAATCAAGTCAGACGTTGGGGAAATGCTGGTTATTTAGAAGCAACATTCACAGCTGAACAACTTGTCATCCCTCCCCCTGCCGCCGTCCCAGACCATGGCTGCAGAAACAAGTCTTCCTATGCTCCATTTCAATGGTGTCTGTGTGTGTGTGTGAACTACACACCTCTGGCAGATCTCCTGGGCTTCTTTCATGGTGTGACCTGCATGGACAATATCTTCGTGTTCAAAAGTCATCATGGCTTGCATCTCCAGGATGGTGGCATAAATTAAGGCGTGGTACATGCTCTCTCCAGTCCTGCCAAAAGGGTTCAACAACGAAAGACAAAATATATGGTTGAAGGCAATGCAAGGCTTTGCTGATTATATTGTTATATTTCACAAACACTCACACACACGCACACGGCATAAGGTGTTAACAAAGGAGGAGGATTAATATTTGGAATATAGAACGTCATCAGAGTTGGAAGGGACCTTGGAGGTCTTCTAGTCAAGCCCCTGCTCAAGCAGGAGATCCTATATACCATTTCAGATAAATGGCTGTCCCTTTTTAAAAGCCTCCAGTGATGGAACAGTCACAACTTCTGAAGGCAAACTGTTTCACTGATAGATTGTTCTCACTATCAGGACTAAGAGCCGAGGTGGCGCAGTGGTTAGAGTGCAGCACTGCAGGTCACTTCAGCTGACTGCAGTTCTGCAGTTCGGCTGTTCAAATCTCACCAGGCTCAAGGTTGACTCAGCCTTCCATCCTTCCGAGGTGGGTAAAATGAGGACCCGGATTGTTGGGGGCGATATGCTGACTCTGTAAACCGCTTAGAGAGGGCTGAAAGCCCTATGAAGCGGTATATAAGTCTAACTGCTATTGCTATCTATCTATCTATCTATCTATCTATCTATCTATCTATCTATCTATCTATCTATCTATTTCTCTCCTTGATTATTTCCCATCCATTGCTTCTTGTCCTGCCTTCTGGTGATTTGGAGAGTAATTTGGCCCCCCTCTTCTTTGTGGCAGCCCCTCAAATATTAGAACCCTGCTATCGTGTCATCCCTGGTCCGTCTTTTCACTAAACTGGCTATGCTCAATTCCTGCAACCATAAATGTTTCACTTCGCAGAATGACAGCTGCAGTAAAACGGTTTCCCCATTGATTTCCCTTCACATTGTTTTAAATTATACGAGTCATAAACGCCGGTGTTTCTAAACTGCATCCCTGAACACTGCCCAATCTTTACCTACTTGAATAAGGGCTTGAATGAGACCTATGGCTAAATAAATATCTCTTCCTTCTTTTCCCTACGCACAGGATGTATAACTTTCTCCATCCTTACAAAGAGCAGCCAAGGAAATGCCATGGGGGCACTTAAGATCATGCAGCCAAGAGATGTTCTTACTAGTAACAGCCATGTGACCTTCAGTAACATTTAATTCTAGATGTTGCCCCCCCGATCTACCAGCACAAACCTGGCCTCTCTGTAATAAGCATCTAAAAAACACCAATTTCCAGCACCAATATATATATTTAGAATACTGAAGCATATAGCCTGCTATCTTCCCCACAAGCTACATGAAATACTTCTGCATATGAGCATAGAGCCGAGGTGGCGCAGTGGTTAAATGCAGCACTGCAGGCTACTTCAGCTGACTGCAGTTCTGCAGTTCGGCGGTTCAAATCTCACCGGCTCAAGGTTGACTCAGCCTTCCATCCTTCCGAGGTGGGTAAAATGAGGACCCGGATTGTTGTTGGGGGCGATATGCTGACTCTCTGTAAACCGCTTAGAGAGGGCTGAAAGCCCTATGAAGCGGTATATAAGTCTAACTGCTATTGCTATCTATCTATCTATCTGTCTGTCTGTCTGTCTGTCTGTCTGTCTGTCTGTCCATCCATCCATCCATCCATCTCTCTTATCTATCTATCTAGAGCCGAGGTGGCGCAGTGGTTAGGGTGCAGTACTGCAGGCCACTTCAGCTGACTGTTATCTGCAGTTCAGCGGTTCTAATCTCACCGGCTCAGGGTTGACTCAGCCTTCCATCCTTCCGAGGTGGGTAAAATGAGGACCCGGATTGTTGGGGGCGATATGCTGACTCTGTAAACCGCTTAGAGAGGGCTGAAAGCCCTATGAAGCGGTATATAAGTCTAACTGCTATTGCTATTGCTACTGCTATTGTGGAACACTTAGCACTGACTTTTCTGGAGACGCTAGAGGAACATAGTTTCCCTTATTTCAGATTTGAAAACAAACAAAAAAAAACTCTAGCAAACCAGGTTAAATTCCTCCCCCCCCCCCGCTCCCCATCTCAGTTTGTTCAAGCTCAGTGTCTGAGAAGCAATTCCCCTCCCATTGCATCCCACAAATTTCCTTCGTCCCTGTTGTTGTGAGCACTGCACTCTCTAGTTGGAAAGCGCTGGAGGAGGATTTAATTCAACAGAAGAGCTAGAAACCCTGGTAATAGTGGTTGGGGGGGGGGAGAAGGAAGCTGATATCCCGCACTGATGTCCTCTGTGGAGGATGAATCAGCTTTGGCACTTCTGATTTACCTGGCCTGCAGCATTTCCAAGCTCTTACTGAACTGGTTATGCAGGAAACAGTTCAGTGCCTCCATGCACTCTGCTAAGGCAGTCTCCAAGGAAGTGCTGTAGGTGGAAAAAAAAGGAGAGAGCTAGTTATCACAGATGTTCTTCTAAGATTTGGAGCGATACACATTCTCTCGTAGCCCCTGCCCATTTCATTATTATTATTATTTATTATTATCCCAATTACCTCCCAAAGACCCGTTAGATCGCACAGGGTTGGCCTCCTCCGGGTTCCGTCCACCAGCCAATGCCACCTGGCTACTACCCGGGGGAGGGCCTTCTCTGTGGCAGCTCCGGCCCTTTGGAACAAACTCCCCGCAGAGATTCGGACCCTCACCTCTCTCCAGGCCTTCTGGAAAGTCGTCAAAACCTGGCTTTGCCGGCAGGCCTGGGGGTGATGAGTTCCCTCCCCTCTCGACATGTATGGTTGTGCGACTGTTGTCTACTTTTATTATTTGTATTTTGTCTTTTTATGTTCCCCCTTTTTTTCCCCCTTGAATTGTTCGCCACCCTGAGTCCTCCCGGAGAAGGGCGGCATACAAATAATAAAATACAAAATACAAATACAAATTAGTTTTTAGCCATTCCTAATGGGACTTTCCCTTAAATGGAACATTTGTTGTTGATGAGAAACATTAAGGCAAAGGCACAGATAAAAGATCTTCTACGTTTTGACTATGTAGGAAGTTATCATCCAGCCCTCTCCCAGAAAAATGAAATATCCTAGGAAATATTGAAAAGGCAGAATATTTCTCTGGATGTGGAAAGAAAGAAACATGTTTTAAAAAACGATAGTTGCCTATAGCTTTCTGCCCATCCCCAGTTAATGGGCCATTGAGATGGCCAGGCTAGCCCACTTTACATAATAAAGACTTCACCAGCAGCTACAGAAAAGCATGATAATATACTCAACTGACCACAAGGCATCTGAGAACTCATCACAGCCTAGAGAGTAGCCCCCTGCATGGCACCATGGGAGTCTGACAACCAATCAGAATACATTTCTTACACAGGAACAGGAAACAGAGAGGTGGGACTGAACAGGGTATAAAAAGCCTAGCAAGCCCCTCCCTCAGCCCTTCTCTTCTTCTCCACCAACATTGAAGCATGTGATCACCTTTTCTGTTCAGGGCTCAAGCCACGTGGTCCTGTCCACCATTAAAACCATCTTTCCAAGCAGCCTCCATGCCTCCAGTGTCTTCTTCCCCACTTGGAGCTGAACCCAGAAGGACATTTCTTCCAACAACTATTACTGGAAAATGTGGCCCAAGTGGGCAGCCATCAAAAGAGGCATTGATTTTACCTGTATGGGAGAAGCAGCTCTACGAATTTTAAGAGCAAGCTGCAGCATTTAACTCTAGAGATGCTCCCCTCCCCACCCCTGAAATAGTTCCCTACCATTAAAGATGTTATATTTCAATAGAAACAAATAATATCCTCCTTTAATTAGTCTCACATGAGCTGCAGAAGCTGTAGATAGGAAAGCAACAACTTGCTCACTGACTGATAAAAAGAAGTGTAAATGTGCCCTTTTTTTCTAAAGCTATAAGAGAAACTTCCCAGATCTGAGGGCTTCCCTCCCTCCTATAAGGATCAGGAAATGCCCTTTCTCTGCGGTTCTGGAAGGAAGTGGCTATTTGTCACACTTGTTTAGCTTAGGTGTCCTTCCAAAGACAGAATTTTTACCTCTGACAACACTAAACAAACACGGGCTTTGCCAGCATAGTTACCCCACCTTACTCAAACAGGAGAACTAGCCTTTCAACAAACTCTCCAACTGGTAAACTAGGTTTTAGGCTGCTGCCACCCCTGGGAAAATTTTAGACAACTTTTCGCGTGAATGCAGCAACCCAGAGTTTTATATTGGTGCTGACTTGGTTTACATGATAGTTTATCTAGCTTAGTTTCCCCTGCATTAACCCATCGCAGCTCTCTTCGAGATTCAAGACAAGGGTCTTCCCCAAATGTAGCTGACAATGTCAAGAATTCAGTGTGCAATTCTTCTTAAAAAGAAGAACACTAGAAATACAGTCACACACCATGTACATTTTTTAAAAAAATAGGGCAGCACTTAGGAAACTACGGAAATATTTATTTTTGACTGAGCTCAATTATAATTATAAAGGGTCACGAGTAGGAAATAGGAGAAAGTGCACCAACAAATAGCTAATATATGTAGAAAGCCACCAGGGGGAATGGAATGTAAGCTTGCAAATGAAGCAAAAAGCAACATGTATGTTGACATGAGAACCGGTTTGTTCTAGTGGTTAAAGCACCAGGCTGGAAACTAGGACAGTGTTTCTCAACTTTGGCAACTTGAAGATGTCCGGATTTCAACTCCCAGAATTCCCCAGCCAGCATTCGCTGGCTGGGGAATTCTGGGAGTTGAAGTCCGGACATCTTCAAGTTGCCAAGGTTGAGAAACACTGAACTAGGAGATTGTGAATTTTAATTCCACCTTAGGCATGAAAGCCAACTGGGTGACTTTGGATCAGTCAGTCTCTCGGCCCACAACATCAGGCTTCGGTGACAAGCCAGTCGGTCATTTCATATCACATCCAATGGATCAACTGTTGGTTGATCTGGGGAAAAAAGTGGCATTTGCAGGAAAACACTAAGACGAAAAAGAACAATGCCTGTGCAAATGTGCATTTGCTTTCCTTTCATGTTGCGTCCCATACAAGTGTACCCCGCGGAGCATAGGTTAGGTTGCATATGCTCTGTCATGAGGCCATGGGACTACAAGGAAGAGCGGCTTAGAAGGGAGGAGTTACCAGGACTATGACGTGGCACTCTGTGGCCTTTCCCACAAAGATGCATTGGGGGACGTTTTCCCAGAATGTTTTTCTCCCCAACTGGATCTAGCCTGTTTTTGAACCTGGTCTTTCTTTTTCCAGTTTCTCTCCCATACCGTATTTGCAGGGCCGGATTTTCCTATAGGCTAACTAGGCTTCAGCCTAGGACCTCAAGATCAAGAGGGGCCTACATTCAAATCGTTAGCAAAATTAAAATTACGCTATTCTAAAAACAGTGAACACTAAAACACCGAAAATAAGGAGAAATTCTACGTAGATGACTAATAAACAAACATAAAAATGTATTGGTTAAGATCGTTCCAGCACCGCGGCAGTTGGGGAACCTGCCCACGTTCCCGGCACCGGCGGTCGGGCGAGAGGCGCGGCCGCTCCCAGTAGCCGCCCCGTCGACGCGGAGCCCACCAGCGGCCAGGTAGGGGAGGGCGAGGGGGCCGAGCCGGGCAGCTGAGCGCAGCAGGGGAGGCGGCTGGCCTCGCTGCCTTTGCCGCAGAGCAGAGCCGCCCTCCGTCGGGAGGCCAGCTATATATATTGATATATATTGATATATATCACAGTAATGATGTATTTTATTGTCTCTCATGCAATTTACAAACTTAAAAATGGGAGGTGAAAGGGCCTCCTAAGTGGAATAGCCTAGGGCCTCTTTTCATCTAAATCTGGCCCTGCAGATTTGGTTCTGCTCTGTTTCAATTTTGGAGAATTATTCTGCTGACAGAGACGTGGCCTCCTCCGCACACACACACACACCCAGTCCTTTGCATAATTTCTTCCAACATTCTGTTGGGTTTCAGGGAATAAAAAGGTGTTTTTGACTCTGCTGAATGTAAAAAGAAAAAGAAAAACGGAGTTACACAGGATCATCTTTGCTTTGTTGTTCTCCCCAAAAAGGAATGAAGCTAAGCGGAACAAAATGACACCAAGAGAGAACAGCTATTCAAGATATGGGGAGACACAGCAAATGTGGCTATCAAGAACACATTTAAATGCTCTTGCTGTATACATGGAAACATTCAAGTGCTGCTTCTCAAGATGGGCTAAAAGTGATGCCAGTTGCCGGGACAGCTGACTGCGTTTTTAGCCCTTATTCTACCTCATCAGTGAAGCTGAAGGTTCTGATGGCAGCAGAACTGAGAAAGGGAGAAACCATAGAAATAGAAAATGCTTTCTTTAAGCCAATTACTGGTGGGAGTCTGAGCGTTGGAGAAACATCTGCAAAACAGTGGTTCTCCTGTGGGAAGATAAATCAGGAAAATAGCTCTTCAACTGCCATTCCGTGGGAGAAGTAGGTATTTTCTGCTGCACTGGCTGCCTATTGGTCTCTGGATACGCTTCAAGGCGCTAGTCGTCACTTATAAAGCCCTTCATGGTATTGGACCTGGGTACTTGAGAGACCGCCTGCTGCCAATCACCTCCAATAGACCGATTAGATCCCATAGATTAGGCCTCCTCCGAATTCCATCCGCCGGCCAGTGTCGACTGGCGACCACCCGGAGGAGGGCCTTCTCTGTGGCTGCTCCGACCCTCTGGAACGAGCTCCCCGTGGAGATTCGAACCCTCACCACCCTCCAGGCCTTCCGCAAAGCCCTTAAAACCTGGCTGTTCCGACAGGCCTGGGGCTAAAGAGCTGTTGCCCCCGTCTCGAATTGGTATGACTGTTGTGTGTTTTTAAATTATGTATTGTTATGTTTCGTTTTTTATTTTTGTCTGTACCCCCCACCTTCCCTGATTTGATTTGTTAGCCGCCCTGAGTCCCCTTCGGGGGAAAAGGGCGGCATATAAATATAATAAAATGAAATGAAATGAAATGAAATTTTGAGTGCCAGGGAAGTTCATCCCCCAAAGTCCTGCTCCTCATCCTTCTCTTCCCCCACTGCGTCTATTACCAACCAGGGTAGAAGCCATATTCCTGCAGAAAAGCTGCCCTTGAGTGCCAGCTGAAGAGTTATGTGGGAGCCAAGATCCCACCAGAGAAGCAGTTCCATCCACATCCAAGAGCCAAGGTGGCGCAGTGGTTAAATGCAGCACTGCAGGCTACTGCTAGATCAGCAGGTCAGCGGTTCAAATCTCACCGGCTCAGGGTTGACTCAGCCTTCCATCCTTCCGAGGTGGGTAAAATGAGGACCCAGATTGTTGGGGGCAATATGCTGACTCTCTGTAAACCGCTTAGAGAGGCCTGAAAGGCCTATGAAGCGGTATATAAGTCTACTGCTATTGCTATCTGTCCAAGACTACAGGACGTGTCATCTGGATATATAGCAGCAGCCCACAGATGCCACACCTTGAAACAACCATTGCGGGCTCTTAGTCACAATGGCCAACAGTCCATTCCTGACTAATGCCAGGTTCAAATATTTCTAGTTGTCTATTAGTTCAGTGTTGAACACCTGGTCTACAGTTCCACAGTTTAGGCTCTGTGGCATAAAGAGTGACGGCCAGCCAATATCTCTGGGAAGTGCCTTTGCAGATGGTATTCCTGGGGTACAGTGGACCGCTGAATACGGGGCCGTGGGACGTTTGGATGTCAGAAGAACTTACACTGAAAAGATTCACTTCCCCTCCTTGTCTCACCAAAGGTTGCCAGAGCAGTGTGAGAGATAGCAATAGCAGTTAGACTTATATACCGCTTCATAGGGCTTTCAGCCCTCTCTAAGCGGTTTACAGAGTCAGCATATCGCCCCCAACAACAATCCGGGTCCTCATTTTACCCACCTCGGAAGGATGGAAGGCTGAGTCAACCCTGAGCCGGTGAGATTTGAACAGCCGAACTGCAGAACTGCAGTCAGCTGAAGTAGCCTGCAGTGCTGCATTTAACCACTGCGCCACCTCGGCTCAGTGATGGCTACAGAGGAACATTATCCCCTTGGCAAAAAGCAAATGGCTCTGAATGTTAGAGATGTGTCATACCTTCCATGCTTAGCAGGAAAGAGGACAGGCCTCCAACTCTAAATTAATCTTAGAACAACCAGCTGCAGATTAAACCATGAACACAGCTTACGATGGTAGGACTGGAAAAACACTGTTTGCAGAAGAAGAAGAAACTATGAAAGGAAATTGCGGAGATGGGATGAAAGGCTGTCTTCACACTGGGGCCAGAAGGGACACATAAATGAGCCCAGAACCAAATTATCTGAAATCCGAAAGAGGTTTGTGAAGTTTATCATCTTGGAGCAACTTTTTAGGATGTTTTGAGAAAGTATAGAGTATGGGCCTAGTGCTAAAAAAAAACTGGAGAATGGGAAATCCTTAAAAGGAGGGGGAAAAGAAGATCTAGGCTGGTCTGCTTAATGTCAATTACCAGACAAAACTCTGAAACATATAATTAAGCATCTGATCACTGAGTATTCGGAGAAGAATGTATTGTTGGCGAGAGCCATAGGTTTGTTAAGACTAAGTCATACCAGGCCAACATTTGTTTTTTGGGACAGAGTTTGGTTTATTGTTAGAGTGCAGTGAGCATAATGTATTTTCATCTTAGCAAAATATTTAACAGTCTTTTATGAGACCCCAGTAAGGGAGATGATAAACGGTGAACTGGAAAATGTTACCATTAGATTAGTACAGAACCAAGAAAATAATTAAACCCGATGATGTAAATGACCGGCTCTCTATCACGCTGAAAAGACATCAAGCTGAAAGCATATTTCAGGGATTCCAGTCTAATACCTATGCTGTTCAACGAATTTATAAAAATTTGGATAATAGAAAATATGATTATTACATCTGTGAACAAGGAAAAGATGGAGGGATAGCAAATGTCTTGGGGAGGGGGTAACGTCAAGATTCATGGCAATCTTGGCAATTGGCAGATAACATCAAAATGAATTCCAACAAGAATAAATTTAACGTTCTGAATTTGAGCAGGAAAGGTATAATTGTAGGATAGGGGAAATGATCCTGGGCAGCTGTATGTATGAAAACAATCTGGGTGTCTTGATGGATGACTGACTGAATATAACTTTAAGTTCACTGAATCAATGTTGATTAGGCGAATTTATGATGATACTGCTAAAATAACTTGTGAATAAATTCATCTGGATAAATAATTGATCACAGAGATGCAGATGGGGCACGGCAACTCTGTTATTCTATTGCAGCTAGCACTCCACTGTTACTAATTTTAACTTCCCCAAATTAAAGCAAAACAAATAAATTTGAAAAAAAGTTAGAGAACTTCCTTATAGGGTATATCAGTACTTTGTTTAGAAAACCCCCGGGTCCCTAATTCTTTAGACCAACAATTTCTACAATATTTGTTGGGGGAAATCAAGGAAATTGAAATCCTACTTTTTAAAATTATTATGGCATCTTAAAATTACTATCCTTTGTAAAGTGAGCTGCTGCTGCTTTGTTAGATATAATATAATGCGATACAGCTGTAAAAATAGCAAATGCCATCCTAGGTAGCATTGATAGAAGTATACCGGTAATAGCATGAAGTTATTGCTCCTTTCTAATATTAGGACTTATGGCAATCAATAACCAGTTAATGATAATTCCACATCTTTGTCAAATTTGTCTCACTCTAGGAACTTATTTTGCAATGTGGTAACTGCAGCAGAGTTCTGTATCGATACCAATTTGACGTACTCAAGAAAAATGCATGCCATAGATGGCACATGTCACCGGAAAAATTAGCAAAGATGTTTAGAGATAAATCAGCGAAATGTTGGAAGTGTCAACAGGCAATAGGTTCCTATTATCATATGTGGTGGACATGTACAGAAGCAAGGAAATATTGGACTAAGATAAGAGTGTGGCTAAAGAAAATGTTACAACAAGAAATAGAATTTAGAACCAGAGATATTTTTATTAGGTATTATCCCAGAGAAATTTAAGAAAGAGGATACCTATTTGATTATAGATGTAACTACTGCAGCAAGAATCGTATTTGTCCCAAATTGGAAACTAAATAAGCTAGCAACAGATGAAGAGATAATAAAAAAGATATTAGATTGTGCAGAGATGAATAGGTTGACAATGAAAATAAAGGATAAAGAAGAATCAGAGTACTTCAAGACACGGGGAAGATTTTATGATTAGTCAGAGAAAGGAAACTAGAAAAGAAAATAGGGAGAAGATATAGAACCCAGATAATGCACTGTTAAATGGAAAAGGCGGGGAGGAAGGGGAAATCAGAAAAGAAAATATTAAATATATAAGTATATATACAAGAGCGAGACACAAAGGGGGGAAAATATAGTTAGGATAGATTAGCGAAGGTAAGGGGATAAGAAATAATATTAAATTATATTTGGGGTTGCGGAAATACCATCCCAAGGAAACATAAACTGAGATTTGAAAGAGACACCTATAACAACAGAAAAGAAAGGGAGAGAGGGGGAGAGAATGAGAGGAAGAGAGGGGAAAGAAGAAAGAGGTAAGTAGAGGAAGGTGGAAGGGAGAGAAAGAGAAGCAGAGAGAGTAGGAAGGGGAAGAGGAAGAGTAGGAGTAGGGGAGAGGGAAGGGAAGAAGGAAGGGGAAGGAGAGGAGGAAGGAAGGAAGTAGAGAAGGGAGGGAGGGAGAAAAGAAAGGGAAAATAAGGTGGCGCTACAACAGGAGGAAAGGATGGTAAATAAAGCAACCCCAAACTGTATATTATAACCTATTAAATGAAATAATAAATGTATAAGAATGATAAATGTGAAGAAGAATAACCATTATGTGAATGTACACTTAAAATGGTATGTAAGAGAATAAAAAATAAAAATTCAAAAAAGAAAGAAAGAAAAAATGCATGCCACTAAATTAACAGGTAGTTTATCTATCATATCTGCTTCCTGGATAGTGCACCTACTTGTGAGAAACACAGAAGAATACAGATAACTTTGTGTTTTTTTAAACAATAGGAAGTCTAAATTCAGAGTGTACCAACTCAGTGAGTCAGGTGGTTTATCAGTTACTAGTAAACAATGGGAGCAAACACCAGGAACAGGATTACCACTGAGTCATGACAAAAATGGAGATGATCATTAGAGGGAAGCAAAGAGATGCAGAATAGCAATAGCAATAGCAGTTAGACTTATATACCGCTTCATGGGACTTTCAGCCCTCTCTAAGCGGTTTACAGAGTCAGCATATCGCCCCCAACAACAATCCGGGTCCTCATTTTACCCACCTCAGAAGGATGGAAGGCTGAGTCAACCTTGAGCCGGTGAGATTTGAACAGCCGAACTGCAGAACTGCAGTCAGCTGAAGTAGCCTGCAGTGCTGCATTTAACCACTGCGCCACCTTGGCTCTTAAGGCTGCCATATATGATTTCTGCAGTCCAGATATCGTAGTACTCCCATTAAAAGGTGTTCACCATCCCAGTAATTAGCAAATGCAGCATGTACAAAGCCAGGCCATGCTTCAGCTCACACACAAGGCATAATCCAGTTCTTTTTGGAGGTGTCTGTGCAACAGAGGTGGGTTCCTACCAGTTCGCACCTATTCGGTAGAATCAGTTCATCAAATCTACCAAACTGGTTAGAGGAGGTTCCACCAGTGGACCCGAAAAGCAGGCCACACCTACAGAAGAGGTTCCAAATTTTTTTGAAACCCACCGCTGCTAAAGGGTTAGGGGTGCAAGGATCTTGTAACTCGACAGCTTTAAGACTTGCACGCTTCAATGCCAGAGTTCCTGAGCCAACGTGACTGGAGGAGGAATTCTGGGAGTTGAAGTCCACAAGTCTTAAAGCTATCAGGTTTGAAGACCCCTAGTTTTTCTTTTCTAAAGGGTTAAGGGTGCAAGGATCTTGTAACCTGACAGCTTTAAGACTTGCATGCTTCAATGCCAGAGTTTCTGAATAGCTACTTGGACCGACCTAAGTACTAATTCATAATTTCATATCCGGTCACATGGGCAGCAAGCCACTCCCATCTGGTCACATGGGTGGCAAGCCACTCCCACAAAGGAGGCCACACCCACAGAGTAGGTTCAAACAATTTTTGAAACCCACCACCGCTGTGCAAGAACCCAGTACTATAGAAAACGTTTATCTCCCTGCCACTTTAAAAATCTCGTGTTTTCATTTTCATCAGCAGGTTAGAATACATTTGCACCTTCACTAGATACATATATTTATGCGGGTATTAGGGGGCCAGAAGAAGTGCTAAGATGTATGATCTATAACTTAATTAACCCAGTACATGATGCACAACAAATTCAGTTTGAAAGCTATAAATTTGTCTGTTAAAAAGAAAAATTCATGCTGTATCTCTTCAGTGTGAAGGTTAAGCCTGGGAGACGTTGATTCAAATCCATTTTCACCAATAAAAGTTGATCAGGTGAACTTTTGTTCAGTCAATCCAACTCTCAGTTTAACCTACTTTACAGAGGAGTTATTAATTAGTTTTAAATAATTAAAGAATCAGTAAGATTCAAGGCAGGTAATTGTGAGATAAAAGTGAAGGAGAAAAAGAGGTGTGCATACTGATTTGTCTCCCTGGAGGAAAGTTGGCACATAAATCTAACTGAACAGCAGCAGCTCCCTCTACAAAGGATAGTAATTTTAAGATGCCGTAATAATTTTAAAAAGTAGGATTTCAATTTCCTTGATTTCCCCCAACAAATATTGTAGGTCTAAAGAATTAGGGACCCGGGGGTTTTCTAAACAAAGTACTGATATACCCTATAAGGAAGTTCTCTAACTTTTTTTCAAATTTATTTGTTTTGCTTTAATTTGGGGAAGTTAAAATTAGTAACAGTGGAGTGCCAGCTGCAATAGAATAACAGAGTTGCCGTGGCCCATCTGCATCTCTGTGATCAATTATTTATCCAGATGAATTTATTCACAAGTTGCTATAGCAGTATCATCATAAATCCGCCTAATCAACATTGATTCAGTGAACTTAAATTAATGCCAATCACTTCCTTATTCAGAGGTTGAGCACTATCTTTTTTCATAACCACAGCTCCAGAAGAAGGAGCTCACTCCGAACTTATTTCTTGATATATATATATATATATATATATATATATATATATATATATATATATATATATATATATATATATATATATTTTGCAGGGTTTTTCTGCAGGTTAATTTTTAATTCTATTAAAAAGCAATTTAAATTGGGATGAGGACCCGTCTGAGGGTTTCGCCTTGAGAGTTCTACTTACAGTCCTGCCACTGGCACAATCGACTTGGGCATTTGCTGGGACATCCCTGTGACTGTTATCAGAACTAGAATGCTAATTTAAATAGGTCTCTGGCTCATTCCACGTAAGGGTGGCTCTTCTAGCTCAGAAGAGTGACAATACCTGTGTATCCACATGTAGGGAAAATGGGTCTGCCTCTCTAACTATTTCTACCATGCTGATGCCAGTGTGGCAGAGCGGATACAGGATTGGGCTAGGGTTAAAAACACAGGTTCACAGCTTTGGCTTTGATAAATTTTGGGCCAAGTTACTCTTCTTTAGCTCAAATTGCCTCTCAAATTATTATTGTGGGGAATAAATGGGAGGAAATAATGAAACAGGGGTGCTTTAAAAATTCAACTTTTAATTTTAGACTTCAGCAGGCAGATTTTAGACTTCAATTCCAAGTGTTTTGTTGTTTAAATTGAGCTTCTATGGGGGAATGCAGATCTGACAAGACCTTCGATTATCTGATTAGAATTTTTAGGAAAGCTTAGAGGTAAATCATTCTTTCCAAGCTCCTCGGGAGCCTAACCGAAGCGGAGTTCACTTGGGTTTGGGGAAAAGTTAGAAATAAGCTGAATATTTTAACTGCTCAAACGTCTGTTGTCTGGATTGGGGAAACCCCTATCGCGGTTCCCACCACGCAGCCTTGGATAGAGAGGGAGAGGAAGGAAAACGAGAGGAAAGATCTTGAAAAGCTGGAGGAGGAGGAGGAGGAGGAGGAGGAGGAGGTGGTAAGGAGGTGGCCTTCCCTGAGGGGCTCCCGGACAGCGCCGGTCTTCTTCCGGCGTCCCCTCCCAAGGACCCCCTACATCAGTGTTTCTCAACTTTGTCAACTTGGAAGATGTCTGGACTTCAACTCCCAGAATCCCCCAGCCAGCATTCGCTGGCTGGGGAATTCTGGGAGTTGAAGTCCAGACATCTTCAAGTTGACAAGGTTGAGAAACACTGTCCTAACCACTGCTGGGGAATTCTGGGAGTTGAAGTCCAGACATCTTCAAGTTGACAAGGTTGAGAAATACTGTCCTAAGCATAGCCAAGTTGTAAATGATATTATTTCTGTTTATCGGTGGGATATCTTCAAGTTGCCAAGGTTGAGAAACACGGCCCTACATCTCTCCCAGCCCACCTCCCGCCCCGATCCTACCATCCCCGGAGCTTGGGAATCCTAGTCAACTACACCTAGTCAACTGCCAGCTTTTAGGAAACTTTCCATCGGCTTCCTCAATCCCTCCCTCTGGATGGATGTCAAGACTCTTGTTTCTCTCTCCGCTCTTCTTTCCCGGAGAGCGCTGGGAGGGGAGAGGAGAGGCACCTGTGGCCTCCTCTCTGCCTTCGGGGGTTCGAGCCTCGGCTTGGGGAGTGGGGAGGGGGTCTCCCCCTCGAGGGAGCGGGGCGGGATGCTTCGTGGCCAGGTGCCTGAGCCACACCTGGGCAAGACGGGAGGGGCCCCGGACATCCGCACCTCTCCGTCCTGGGCCGCTTAGAGCCACGTCCCTGCCTCCTCCGGTGGCAAGAGAGCGCTTTCCCCGGGGTCCGTTGCTCTCGACGCCCGCCCACCTGCCCGCCCGCCCGGGAGTGACTGCATTGCGGAGACCTGAAACGGGCGAAGGAAGGGAAAGAAGCGGGGGACGGGAGAGGAGATGGAGGAGCCCAGGGCTTGCAGCCCCCGCGGCCGGCCAGCCGCTTCGCCCACCCCTCCGCCTTACCTGGCCCTCCGGGGGTCGCTTCCCAGAGCCATGCTGGAGGCATGGACGGACGAAGCCAGCCAAAGAAGCGGGACTCGCGGCTGCCGCTCCGAAGCCTCTGAGACGACACGGCCCGGCCTGGGCAGACTCCGCCCCGCAGGTGCCTGGCTGCCCCTACCTGAGCCGCGCTGCGGAGGTGACACCGCGGCTCTTTCCTGGCTCCGTGGCGGAGTTTCCTTTCGAGTTTGGGGGAAGGTGGAAGCCGACAGCGCCACACAGTCGCTCTGGCCCTTCCCCATCCCTCTCGCCCAGCCAGCCACTGCGCCTTTCTGCATCCGTTTTTCCTGCAGGGGGGCTCTTAAACCCGCTTCCCTGTAGGAAAGATTTTGCCTGCCTTCTGGCTACTCAAGCAGAAGGGAAAAGGTCTCTCTGGATCCCACCACCCTTTAAGGAGGGGATATGAACCACTTGCAGCCCTTACAGAAACTCTACTGGATGAAGCGGCTCGAGATGACTACATTCCAGATATAAATGCTATCAACATAGATTGGAGTTTGCTCAGAAGCGGAAATACACCAAGGAGAGGAAGAGTGGGAAACAGAAGGGAGATGGGAAGAGAGGGAGAGGAGAGAGGGTAAGGGGGGAAGATGAGGAGGATGAGGATAAGGAGGAGTGGAATGTAGAGAGAAAGATGGGAAGAGAGGGATAGGAGAGAGGGTAAGGGGGGAAGATGAGGAGGATGAGGATAAGGAGGAGTGGAATGTAGAGAGAAAGATGGGAAGAGAAGGATAGGAGAGAGGGGAAGGGGGGAAGATGAGGATGAGGAGGAGTGGAATGAAGAGAGAGG
Organism: Thamnophis sirtalis; assembly: GCF_051295495.1. Classification (NCBI taxonomy): domain Eukaryota; kingdom Metazoa; phylum Chordata; class Lepidosauria; order Squamata; family Natricidae; genus Thamnophis; species Thamnophis sirtalis. The sequence goes on along the minus strand of NW_028261383.1, from coordinate 175,501,843 downwards.
AGAAGGAGAAAGGAAGGGGAAGTAGAGTAGGAAAGGATGATGGAGGGAAGAAAGGAGGTAGGAGAGAGGTAGAAGAAAGAGGTGTATGGAGAGCAGAAGAGCTAATAATGGGTTTTTATCTTTTTGGATTATTTTTCTTTAAAACTAGGATGTGTTAAGTATATTGATATGGAAGCGGAAATACACCAATGAGAGGAGGAGTGGGAAACAGAAGGGAGAAGAAAGATGGGAAGAGAGGGATAGGAGAGGGTAAGGGGGGAAGATGAGGAAGATGAGGATAAGGGGGAGTGGAATGTAGAGAGAAAGATGGGAAGAGAGGGATAGGAGAGAGGGTAAGGGGGGAAGATGAGGAGGATGAGGAGGAGTGGAATGTAGAGAGAGGAGAAGCAGAAGAGGAGGGGAAGTAGAGTAGGACAGGATGAAGGGAAGATAGGAAGTAGGAGAGAGGTAGAAGAAAGAGGTGTATGGAGAGCAGAAGAGCTAATAATGGGTTTTTATTTTTTTTTAGCGTTGATGACAAGAGGAACTGATGTAATCATTATTTATTACTATATGATACTGGCTATGTATAATATACATGTGATTGTATGTTATGAAAATGGAAATAAAAATATGTTTTTAAAAAAAGATAGCAATAGCAGTTAGACTTATATGCCGCTTCATAGGGCTTTCAGCCCTCTCTAAGCGGTTTACAGAGTCAGCATATCACCCCCACAGTCTGGGTCCTCATTTCACCCACCTCGGAAGGATGGAAGGCTGAGTCAACCTTGAGCCGGTGAGATTAGAACCGCTGAACTGCAGCTAACAGTCAGCTGAAGTGGCCTGCAGTACTGCACCCTAACCACTGCGCCACCTCGGCAAGTGGCAAGGCTGAAAGATGGCAGGTGGTCCTCCTTTGGGATCTCCCCGGCTTACTAAGTGAAACCATAACTGTGCTTATGGTCTCACTTCAGCTTCTCTTTGCTTTATAGATCTGCATACATGCAAGATTTTGTCATAAAGTTACTTTTTCATCACTGTCAGAATAAGAGCTGGAAGGGACCTTTGAAGGTCTTCTAGCTACTCAAACAGGAGGCCCTAGACCAGTGTTTCTCAACCTTGGCCACTTGAAGATGTCCGGACTTCAACTCCCAGAATTCCCCAGCCAGCACACTGCCCTAGACCATTCCAGACAAATGTTCAAGGATTAAACTCCGTTTCAAATCAAGGATTGTTGTACTATGTTAACTGATGTTGTCAACTTAGCCCAATTCAAATAACAGAAACGGCCTCTTCCTCAAGTTAGAGTACTGAGATCATCCTTTTACAAGCGATTCAATCATTAAACCTGGATACTCTGATTTAAGACCTTCTGATGACACTCCACTAAAGCTTCTGTGTAAAAGTATCCAGGCAGAGCTATTCTAAGATGTTTTGCTGCCTTAAACCCTAGAACAAAGGTTAAGATAATCTCTCTCTTCACTGGGTTTAGTATTTGACAGTGGTGGAAAGTTTTATTTCCCACCACATCCTATGGTGGCAGACTAACTTAGAAAGTGTAGGCCAGCCATAGAATCTACTCTCTCCTGACTTCCAGCTTCATCACTCGGATAGGTTGTTTCCAACCCCAAAGATATAGCTATAATTGAACCAACAGCCATCACAGCCATTATTTTCATGGGGAGAACCCAGGGATCATTGGACTAGCATTTAGAAAATGATTTTTTAAAAATGAGGAGGGGGAATCAAAACTACTATGCAACTACATTGCAACTGCAATGTGCTCTACATGGGGCTGCCCTTGAAGAGCATCCGGAGACTTCAGCTAGTCCAGAATGCGGCCGCGCGAGTGATCGTGGGCGCACCACGGTTCGCCCACATAACACCGATCTTCCGTGAGCTGCGCTGGCTACCTGTCGATCTCCGGGTGCACTTCAAGGTCCTACTCACCACCTATAAAGCGCTCCATGGTAGTGGATCTGGCTATTTGAGAGACCGCCTTCTGCCAATTACCTCCCTGCGTCCCATCAGATCGCATAGAGTGGGCCTCCTCCGTATTCCATCCGCCAGTCAGTGCCGACTGGCGACTACTCGGAGGAGAGCCTTCTCTGTTGCGGCTCCGACACTATGGAACAATCTCCCCGTGGAGATTCGTACCCTCACCACCGTCCAGGCCTTCCGCACAGCCCTCAAGATCTGGCTAGCCCGTCAGGCCTGGGGATAAGTCTACTTTCGCCCCTCCCGAATGCTGAGTGAATGTTGAGTTTTACTGTTTAATTTATTTTTGTTCACATCTTTTTTGTATTGTCCTACACTCCCTTTCCCCTTTGATTGTAAGCCGCCCTGAATCCCCTCAGGGAAAAGGGCGGCCTATAAATGTGCAATAAATACAAATACAAATACAAAAACTAGGACAGTGTCCATGAATGGAATAATAAGCATCATTAGAAGTGGCGGGGTAAGGATGGCCAGTGAAAGCACCATGAGTTGGCCCAGCTGTTCCCTCTGCTCTCAACTTTATTAAAAGCCATCAGCTGCCACTTTGGGGTAACAGGATGTCATGGGAGTGAAATGAAAGTATCACCTGACTAGCAAAAGAAATGCCAGCCTCAGCTGCTTTCCTGAAATGTGTTTCACAAACACTAAGCGCCTTTTCATGTATACATCCTGTAAGAAACAGGGTAGCTTCGTTATCTCCCGTCGATCTGTTCAACCCATGTGGCCAAACCTGCTTCTTTTTTTTAAAAGAAAAAAAAAAGTGTTGGTGCACGGGGAGATGGCATGAGGAAGTCCAAAGGGGAAATTCTTCAAGCATACTTTAGTTATCTGTTTAATAGGAAAGAATTATGTAATTTTTCGTATAACTCAAGAACTATGTTTTGTATAATCCGATTTATGTGCACGAACAAGATACAAACCTACATTATGAAATAAAGATGCAGCTCAGCTCCCAGTAAATTAAATTAAGAATGCAAATTCTTCATAATTTTTGAAGTTTTTTTTTTTAAGTGGAAAGGAAATATAAGTTGTTTGCTCTGTAGACATTGTGCATGAAAAACGTCATTCCTATGTACTCTTTATGAATGTTCAGGAAAAAAATATACAGTATTTTATTCTCCAAGGACTTCTCAAATTCTCATCAGATACTTTATACTTGGCTTATTCAACATCCAATGTTGCTTGGTGTCTGAAACAAATATTGCAGTATTTGATAATTGTCATGTGATGTTTTTCCAGTGTAGTACAAAGAGGCTTATGGTTTTAAATTTCCAGGGAAAAAATTCAAGTCAGTAGCATTGCCAAAGATTTGTTCTACTCTTATACTTTTAATTGACATGAGTTAGCGTTGGTTAATATAATTGACAATGTATTTACTAAGTATACTGTGCATTCATTGTAGAACAAGTGAACAGAGCATAGATCAGTAGCAATAGCAAAGCTACCCATAAAATCCAGATCAACATTTCAAAGAAGCCACCGCTTTTCGAACTTGGAAGCTATGGATAAGCCATATTGTTCATTTTGTTAATGCCTTCGAGTCAATGTTGACTCAATGTTGGCTAGTCCCGGCAGTTTTCTTCGCAAGAAGTTTGGAAATGGTTTGCCCTTGCCTGCTTCTTAGGGCTGAAGGGATTGACTGGCCCAAAACCTCCAAGCTGGCTATTTACGTAACGCAGGACTGGAACTCATCATCTCCCAATTTGTAGCATAAGTGTCTTAACCAGCACACCAGTCCACTCTATATTGTTTATTACAGAGGTATATATATTTTACACGAAATTGGTTAGACAGCACATTCTTTTTAAAAAAAAACAGCACTTCATACATAAAATGTACAATAATTAGGAGAAATCGGATATGTTATTTGAAGCTGTAAAATAAAGAAATGGCAACGTCCTTTAAAAAAAATTAAATTTAAATTTAATCAGACATTCTCATAAATAGTGGATTTGGAAAACTCGTTTACATTTTGTGTTCATTCACCTAAGCTTTTTTACGGTAGCTTTTTTTAAAAAAAATTAGATTTACAGTTCAGAGACAAATGCATCTCAGCCAATAATTGTAGAAATTATGGTGCTGGTGCTTCTAAATCAGTGTTTCTCAACCTTGGCAACTTGAAGATGTCCGGACTTCAACTCCCAGAATTCCCCAGCCAGCATCCGCTGGCTGGGGAATTCTGGGAGTTAAAGTCCAGACATCTTCAAGTTGCCAAGGTTGAGAAACACTGTCCTAGGCACTTGACAACCTGCATTTGCACACATCAACATGCTCACCCAGTCAATGTATATGACTGCAGCCTAAAACTGGGTTTTTCTGCAGCCACAGCACATTGCTGGCTCATATTATTTTTGGGACCCACAACTCCGCTGGCTGGGGAATTCTGGGAGTTGAAGTCCGGACATCTTCAAGTGGCCAAGGTTGAGAAACACTGTTCTAAATCATGTCGCACTATAAATAGACACATTTCAAAATAGCTTCCTTTTTTTTCCCCCTTGATCGTTCACATCCAGATCTCGTTTACTCCCAAAATCTTCAAGTACAGAGCCAGCTATTAATGGAAAAAAAGGGGGAAAAACCCACAATGGCTCTCCAGAAATAAAGGAAGATCCAGAGGTGGCTATCAGAAAAAGAGTTTTCATTCTAACAGTAGGATTGCAAGATGTAACCAGTAGGGATACAGCAAAACTTCTTCCACAAAAGCCAAGAGTTGTTGTTTCATCTCGTAGCAGCAATCTGGCCTTTTCGCTGCCAGCCTAGTGATGCCTCAAGAGGAGGCCTCCTTAGCAACAGCAATGCGAAGCCCCAGCAACAGTATTCCAGAGACCTGTCTTCTGCCATCCACCCCTGGGGAAACTGGCAAGTCACTCTCCTTTGTCACTATCTAGTGCAGTGTTTCTCAACCTTGGTGACTTTAAGTCCTGCGGACTTCAACTCCCAGAATTCCCCAGCCAGCTATGCTGGCTGGGGGATTCTGGGAGTTGAAGTCCGCAGGACTTAAAGTCACCAAGGTTGAGAAACACTGGCTTAATGTGACTTGGCTATTTATTTAAATAAAAGCATAGCTGGCTGGGGGATTCTGGGAGTTGAAGTCCACAGGACTTCAAGTCACCAAGGTTGAGAAACAGTGCCTTAATGTGACTTGGCTATTTATTTAAATAAAAGCATAGCTGGCTGGGGAATTCTGGGAGTTGAAGTCCGCAGGACTTAAAGTCACCAAGGTTGAGAAACACTGGCTTAATGTGACTTGGCTATTTACTTAAATAAAAGCATAGCTGGCTGGGGGATTCTGGGAGTTGAAGTCCGCAGGACTTAAAGTCACCAAGGTTGAGAAACACCGATCTAGTGATTTGCCAACCAAGCTTTAAGCCCTATGGGGAAATTGACAGCCTAAACCGGGATTGAGAAGGGACAAAATAGATTCAGAGAAGCAATATCCTTCTGTGAAAACGGTTCTCTCTCACAGAAAAATATGCAAAATATTGGTACACAGGTAATTTGGATCTAGCCAAGGGTTCCACCACAAATCCGCGGTAGACTAAAGCGCGCTCGACGAAAGCGCGTACGTGACGTCATCACAGCGCGACGAAAACGGCACGCTGTGAGCGGTAAATTTAAAATTAACGCGAAAACCTTACCCTAACCCCCCCAAACCTAACCCTAAACCTTAACCTAACGCTAAACCTAACGCTAACCCTTAACCTATCCCTAAACCTAACACTAACGCTTAACGTAACCCTAAACCTAACCCTAACCCTAACCCTTAATCTAACCCTAACCCTAACCCTTACCTTTATGTGAATCGGCTTGCTTTAATTTTATTTTAATTTATTTTTAATTTTATTTGTCGCGCTGCTGATGACGTCACGCTTTGATCGGGCGCGCTTTAGTGGACCGCGGTTTTGACGGGTCACGCTAGCCAAGAGCTTCCCCGAGTTGTTACAAGCAGATTCCACAAGGGCAGGAAAATTCTAATCCTTTTCCGAAGAGTTCGGTTCAACCTTGAGACGCTCTACGGCTGATCTTGGGAAAGTTCCTTTTTCAAGTAGTTTAGGCACTAAAAAAAAAAATGCTAACCAGACTTTTCAGTTCTAGGCAATTCGATTTTATTTCTGCAGTTTCCTTGGCTCAATCTCCTACAAGGAGCAGCCTAGAGGTTTTGAGAGACCATTTCTTGAAGAACCCCATGCCCTTTTACACCTTTCTCAGGCTGAATCTACAGATCACCATGCTTCTTTATTTTTACACGTCCTCCGCTTTAAATTCAAGAGAATTTCATTACCATTATCTCAACGATAATTTAGGGCTTCGTGCCCTAAATCAGCTTTCCCCAATTTGGAACGCTGTGGTCCTGTCCTTAGCTACACAACTCCCAAATCATCAGCATCAAATCTATCCATAGAACACAAAACAGAGCAAGGGATCCTACAGGTAAAGAATGATATTAGTGCAAGATGAGACATGCCTGCCACTAATGTACACAGGGCCGGATTTCCCTATAGGCTAACTAGGCCTTCCCTATAGGCTAACTAGGCCTAAGGCCTCAAGATCAAGAGGGGCCTACCTTCAAATTGTTAGCAAAATTAAAATTACACTATTCTAAAAACAGTGAACACTAAAACACTGAACCGAAAATAAGGATAAATTCTACGCAGATGACTAATAAACAAACATAAAAATGTATTGGTTAAGATCGTTCCAGCGCCGCGGCAGTTGGGGAGCCCGCCCACGTTCCCGGCACTGGCGGTCGGGCGAGAGCCACGGCCGCTCCCAGTAGCCGCCCCGTCGACGCGGAGCCCACCAGCGGCCAGGCAGGTGAGGGCGAGGGGGCCGAGCCGGGCAGCTGAGCGCAGCAGGGGAGGCGGCTGGCCTCACTGCCTTTGCCGCAGAGCAGAGCCGCCCTCCGTCGGGAGGCCAGCTATATATATTGATATATATTGATATAGATCACAGTAATGATGTATTTTATTGTCTCTCGTGCAATTTACAAACTTAAAAATGGGAGGTGAAAGGGCCTCATAAGTGGAATAGCCTAGGGCCTCTTCTCATCTAAATCCGGCCCTGAATGTACATCACTCTCAGTAAGCAATGCTTTCAAATTGATTATGCAGCCTCAGAGAGGCTTAATGTGATTGCTTCAGGTCATTTCTTTAAATTATAGCTACGCTAATTTCATATGGAAAGGAAAAGGAACATTTGAGGTTTGAGGTTTATTCGATTTATATGCCGCCCTTCTCCCAAGGACTCAGGGCGGCGTACAACATTAAAAGAAACCCATACTACAAAAGTTAAAAAGAAATTAAATATGATATCCCAAATTTCAGGACAGGGGTGTCAAACTCATGTTATCATGGCAGTGTGATGTATCGGGACTTTTTCCCTCTTCCCTAAACCGGGTGTGGGTGTGGCCAGCGCATGACACATCTGTCTCACAGGCTGGAAGTTTGACAGCCCTGTTTTAGGACATTTGCCGATTCTGCCATGCCCATCAACTTTTTTTAAAATCTTCTACATCAAACAGGAGTCCTTCGGGATTGGGCGGCTTATAAATCTATTAAATACAAATGCAATAGCTTATCATCAGAAAATAGGTTCTTAAATAGAATAGATATCAACATGGCACACTCAGTGCTTATATTCCTTATCCATGGCCCACTACAGTGATTTAAAAATATGTTCTAATCTTATGACTTGAATTAAATCTAAACCCTGTATATTGTCCATCCTCTAACAAGTTATCCCTAACCATGTAACCATTTTCCAAAAACATTTCATATGAGTTTGTTTTAACTTTCACCTTCGTGGCACGACAAAACCGCGCTCGTCAAAATAGCGGTGATAAAACCGCGTCGCTAAAGCCGTGATGTCATCATCACGACGTCATTACCGCCGCAACAACAGCGCGGCGACAGAAGGGCGCTTTAAAACAGCGCGGTGGCAGAAAGCCGATTTAAATTAAGGTAAGGGTTAGGATTAGGTTTAGGGGTTTGCTTTAGGGTTAGGTTTAGGGTGCTGAGTGCTTCGGAAGGCGTGGATTTGCCCTCTGCGGTTATGTCATCGCGGTAGGGTCGCCTTTTTCCTTAGTGCTTCGGACGGCACGGATTTGCCCTCCGCACTTATGTCGGTGCGGATAAGGGCTTCGCGGTTTTGTGGTGGAACCTTTCACCTTTGGATCATTCCTACATAGAATTTACTGGGGGAGGGGGGGACCTCTCTATAATAGCCAAGGTGGCGCAGTGGTTAGAGTGCAGCACTGCAGGCTACTTCAGCTGACTGCAGTTCTGCAGTTCGACGGTTCAAATCCCACCGGCTCAGGGTTGACTCAGCCTTCCATCCTTCCGAGGTGGGTAAACTGAGGACCCGGATTGTTGTTGGGGGCAATATGCTGACTCTGTAAACCACTTAGAGAGGGCTGGAAGCCCTATGAAGCGGTATATAAGTCTAAGTAAAATAAATAAATAAAATAAATAGGCAAAGCAGTAAGAAGAAAACAGGTAAGATTGAAGCAGCTGTTGGATACAAAAAAAATATCAAATATTATTAGTTTTTTTAGTTTTAGTTTAGTTTTATTAGAATTTGTAGGCCGGTACATTATGGTACCTTCATTTATTTATTTGACTTATATACCGCTTCATAGGGCTTTCAGCCCTCTCTAAGCGGTTTACAGAGTCAGCATATCGCCCCCAACAACAATCCGGGTCCTCATTTTACCCACCTCGGAAGGATGGAAGGCTGAGTCGACCTTGAGCCGGTGAGATTAGAACCGCTGAACTGCAGATCACAGTCAGCTAAAGTGGCCTGCAGTACTGCACCCTAACCACTGCGCCACCTCTCTTCATTGTTTAAGTGCTATAGCCATTTGCAGGTTTACAACTTCTAAAACCAACAGCACTTTATACATGCATGCGTGCATAAACACACACACAAACACACACTCCTACATTATATCCTTTCCCATAAACAGTTCCTTCCATTTGAACCTCCAAAGCCTTCGTCTCTGTGTGTAGATGGTACTCTTATTCCTATGCCTTATAGCTATATAGCCAGGGTCAAATTAAACAGAATCCAGACATTGGCAAGTACTAACAGGCCTCATACAGGAGAGCAGATGGTGCTAAGAGAGAGAGGGAACTGCTGTTTCTCGTGTAATTAGCCAATTTGGGAAGAGGCAGCCAAAAGACAGCTGATAAAATTTGTGTGTTTGCCCATATAAACGCAAACGCGCTTCCTCCCTTCGCTACGCAGTCATCAGGCACCAAGCAGAAATGAGCAAGTCAGATTTGAATGACTATTCAGAGGACACCTGCCATTAATCATAATCCTGCTTGGACGGGTCACTCAATTTGAGAAGCCAGCTCTCGGCCAAAATTATCTGGGCACTGATAGCACCCATTTTACTGAGCCAGCTCCACACATGAGCTACCCGGGGCATCAAAAGCCTGTCGAGCCATCTTTGTATAGCTCGAGGAAAGGCCCCAGGTGGTACTGACCAAAAGAGGCCATTATGCACCAAATAACCACCAATGTGCTTGGAATATTGCCTCCAAGCAAGGAACATTATTATATCAGATGAGCCAGGCTCTTTCTTCCTGCCTATAGAGCAGTGTTTCTCAACCTTGGCAACTTGAAGATGTCCGGACTTCAACTCCCAGAATTCCCCAGCCAGCGAATGCTGGCTGGGGAATTCTGGGAGTTGAAGTCCGGACATCTTCAAGTTGCCAAGGTTGAGAAACACTGCTGTAGAGAATAAGAGAGGAGTACTTTATAGTTCTGGATAGGCGGAATTGTCAGCTACTAAAAATCGGACGCAAACTGAATCCTTAATTTTACTATACAGATAGTCCTCAACTTACCACCATTTGAAGTCACAACACTGAAAAGTGACTTATGACTGATCCTCACACGTTACCATCACAACATCCCTGATCAAAATTCGGCAACTGGCATGTATTTAAAAGAACCGAGGTGGCGCAGTGGTTAGGGTGCAGTACTGCAGGCCACTTCAGCTGACTGCTATCTGCAGTTCAGCGGTTCAAATCTCACCGGCTCAAGGTTGACTCAGCCTTCCATCCTTCCGAGGTGGGTGAAATGAGGACCCAGACTGTGGGGGCGATATGCTGACTCTGTAAACCGCTTAGAGTGGGCTGAAAGCCCTATGAAGCGGTATATAAGTCTAAGTGCTATTGCTATTTACAGTGACTGCAACATTGCAGCACCATGTGGAACCTTCCCAGGGGGCTTTTGACAAGCAAAGCCAATGGTGGAAATTGGATTTATTTAATGTGATTCACTTAATGACCACAGCAGAAAGGTAAGAAAATTGAGCACAACTCGCTTAATGACGGCATCACTTATTGACAGGAATTGTGGTCCAGTTTTGCTCATACATAAAGGACTATCTGAGTGACTCAAGGCAATAAATGTAGCTGGGATCACACATCACATTAAACCATATTTGAGTTGGCTAGCTTTGGATTAAGATATTAAGTGAATCGATCTATTGTGCACGTAAATTCTGGCTCGTGGTTTAACTGTTTGATAAATTTATAGGCCGCCCAATCCCGAAGGACTCCGGGCGGCTTACAGAAATACAATTCCAAAAATAAAAAATTAAAATAGATAGAGAATAAAACAGATTAAAAGATCACTTCATACACTCAATCTAGGCGGGGCTGGACCTCATACATGAGGTCAACAGCCCCAGGCCTGCCGGAATAGCCAGGTTTTGGTAGCCTTTCGGAAGGCCGTGAGAGTGGGAAGGGTCCGAATCTCCGGGGGTAGATCGTTCCATAGGGTCGGAGCGGCTACAGAGAAGGCCCTCCCCCGGGGGGGTCACCAGACAACATTGTCTGGTCGACGGCACCTGGAGAAGGCCCACCCTGTGAGATCTTATCGGCCGTTGGGAGGTATGTGGCAGAAGACGGTCTCGCAGATATCCGGGTCCTAGGCCATGTAGGGCTTTAAAGGTAGTAACCAGCACCTTGAAACGCATTCGGAGACCGATAGGAAGCCAGTGCAGCTCGCGGAGGATAGGTTTAGAGCAGGGGTTCTCAAACTATGCCCCCCTGGGCCGGATACAGCCCACCAAAGCAATTTATCCGGCCTGTGTGCCATTCAGAACTGCAGAGGGGTGGGACACGGCAAGGGGAGGTCCACCTCTTGGCTTCCACACAGCCTTGGGGCAGGAGGCCTGAGAAAACAGGTATCCAGCCCCACGGTAACTATGAATGTTGTTGTATTTTAAATTGTTGTTGTCCTATTTATTCCCTTTCCCCTTTTTATTGTAAGCTGCCCGGAGTCCTCCGGGAGTGGGCGGCATACAAGACTAATAAACTACTACAACTACTAAAACGCGCCTGGTCCAGACACACGGCCCTCCAGGAACCTCTTTTGGGTTCCTCCTTCTCAAGCTTTGCGGTTGATCCGAGTGAAGGAAAAAGAAGACGGGCAGATTGACAGTGGCCTGCGGACGTTGGTAGGAAAGTTGGTTCCATATCCCAAAGCTGGTCGTCCGGGAGCAGTTCTTCCACCGGGGTGCACCTTGCCTGCCAGGGAGCATCCAGGCAGCTCACGGTAGGGCTGGAAGTCTGCCGTAGAAGGCGGTACAAGAAATGGTGCACATAGTGCAGCCCGCGCTGGCTGAAGCAAGGGAATGGCACTATTGCGGCAAGGTGAGGCAGCAGAGGTGGGCCAAAGCGGCAGAGGCGACAGCCGGAGCCTTCGTGCGGGAGCGAAGCACCCCTGTACTTGCCTTTCTGTGGCAACAGCATTCTGCCTTCATTGCGGTACATTTGTGCTCAAGGCAGCCCTCGCCTCCCACCACTTCGGGTTCAGAGCTGTAAGCCACGCCCGGAAAGCACTGCGGCAGAGAGAAGCGGTCGTGGCTGATTCTTCGGTGCCTCATCTCTTGCTGGGTGTCACGGGTGCTTCTTCCAGCCCTTGTTGATGTTAAGCGCACCTCGGTCTCTCAGGGAGACGCGCAGCCTGCTCTCTGCCCTCAGACACTGGCCTGACCTGGCCACGGCTGACACCGCTGCTGTTGCCACCTCCATGGCTTGCCTGCTGCTTCCACAGAGCCTTGCGCAACACATTGAATTTAGTGCACTTCACAGTGGGGGAGATGGAGTCCTCTCCTCCTCCTGGAGCCCATTACAACGTGGAGTCACAACGAGACCCTGTCGCACCTGCCCCCGGGAACAGCAGCGATGTCAGCCGTGGCACAGGTCGAGCCGGTGTCTCAGAGCGGAGGAGGAGGTCGTGGACCTCCCCGAGCGACCAAGGCACGTCCAGCTCCAACTAAGGCCGGAGGTAGCCACCCGCTGTTCCCTGCTGCAGTCCATTGGGCAGCGAGACCCAGCTAGAGATGAGGCGCCAGAGAATCAGGCTCAGAGACAGAGAGAGGGAGACAAGAGACACACAGCGAGAGAATCAGACAGGAGAAAGAGATAAAGACAGAGATAGAGAGAGAGAGAACAGAGAGAAATTATATTTCATGTTTTTTGCACTACAGATAAAATATCTGCAGTGTGCATAGGAATTTGTTCATGTTTTTTTCAAACTATAGTCTGCCCCCCGACCCCAACAGTCTGAGAAACTATGAATTGGCCCCCTGTTTAAAAAGTTTGAGGACCCCGGTTTAGAGTTTTGCATGAAGACAGTTACTTTTTAAAAAAACCAAGTGAACCATAAACTAGCATGATGTGTTACACCATTATCCTTCATTCTTCGATTTCCCTTCCACAAAGCTTTGCAAATTCCCCTTTTAAGGCAGCAATGCAAGATTTAGCAAGTTAGCAGCCAAAACGCAGAGTGAAAATCCACTAATTCCCATCCTATATCTTTCTAACAAAGCAGTGCAATGCTTTGGACTGTTTTAAACAAGTGCTCCAGAGGAAACAGATCATGAAAGTTATACTCGTTTTCTTTAAAGCAGTCATGCAATCCAGGAAGAGACACAACTGCTTTAGAAAGTTGTAGAGAAGTGAAAATTTCACACAATCATACCTTTAGTAACTTCAGAAATCCATTGTTTCTTCCAAAAGATAATTGCTTTGCTGAGAACTCTTCCCATCCAAATAATTCCCTTGAGAAATAAAGGACCAGACACATTCACTGAAGGAGCATCACACTCCCGCCACTGAGTGGCCTACACAACTTGTTTATTTCACACTCCATTCACAGGGCCTAAAACATTTCAACCCGAGACAGAAAGGAGGCATAGACACAGTTCTCCAAGCCAAATTAGACCAAAATTATTAAAGTTGATGGACATAACAAAACAGAACAGGACTTTCACTCAAGTAGAACCTGCAAACTGAAGTTGTAATATTTCGTTATCCCACTTTATGAAGAGCCTTGGTAGAAATCTCTTACCTGGTGCTTATCAGATAAACTCTTCAAAAATATTTTTGTTCAATTGTTTTCCAAATTCTTTTCCCTTCTTTCTAACTTTAGCAAAACAAGCAGCAGTAATTTTTTTATTTCTCATCAAGGCCTCGGAATCAAAAACATTTCATGCTGGTATGCACATGTGCTTTCAAATCAAAATTTGAGCTTAGTACCTGAATTTCTGTTGCAAGTATATCAGCCATCCCCAATCTGGTATACACAAGATATGTTAAGTCTGCAACTTCTAGCCACTATACTCCGTGGCACGACAAAACCGCGCTCGACTAAGCCGCGCCCAATTAAACCGCGTCGCTGACGTCATCAACAGGGCGACAACAGCCAGCGCGGAGAAAGAAGGGCGCTTTAAATAGCGCTTTGAAAGCAAGCCGATTCAACTTAAGGTAAGGGTAAGGTTTAGGGTTAGCTTTAGGGTTAGGTTAAGGGTTAGGGTTAGGTTAACGGTTAGGGTTAGGTTAAGGGTTAGGTTAAGGGTTAGCTTTAGGGTTAGGTTAAGAGTTAGGGTTAGGTTTAGGGTTAGGTTAACGGTTAGGGTTAGGTTAACGGTTAGGGTTAGGGTTAGGTTTAGGTTAAGGGTTAGCTTTATGGTTAGGTTAAGGGTTAGGGTTAGGGTTAGGTTTAGGGTTAGGTTTAGGGTTAGGTTAACGGTTAGGGTTAGGTTTAGGGTTAGGTTTAGGGGGGTTAGGTTTAGGGGTTAATTTTAGGTTTAGCGTTTACAGCGTGCTTCTGTCTCCGCACTGTTGATGACGTCAGCTACGCGGTTTCGTCGAGCGCGGTTTAGTTGAACGCGGTTTTGTGGTGGAACCACTATACTCACTCTGGTTAGGTGATTGGAGGGTTATAATCCAACATTTCTGGAGTACAGATTGGACAAGGCCAATCCACATATTTTGCTAATTGTGTGTTCCAGTTTTTTTTAAAATTTTCATACTTTATCCTGGGGGTGGGGAGGTTTGGGGGTGGGGAGGGTTCATCATGAAAAGGGACAATGAGGACTACAAAGCTCTCCCTTAAATCCCAGGCTCTCGGGCACAAATAAAGCATTCAAATCCCACTTTGGGGCAACATCAACTCATTCCAATATTCAGACATCTACTTCGGAGGAAGCTATAATTCAGCATGAATGTTCTTGCTTGCTGATAAGGAAATTGGGAATTAAAAGCCTGGAGGAAGCAGTTCAGGTTGAGCAATGCATGGCAGACACCTTGCACTGCCACTGCGAAAAGTATTTTTAGACCAAACAGCAAGTCAGAAGCAGCTTTTCAAATTTCTTTAGTACCCAAAGATACCATGATGCTATCTAAAATTTTGATCAAGTAAAATTTCCACCTCAAATAGCACTCACATGGCAATCGTAAGTTACAGCCTAATTCATTGGATGCTATTTAAAAACAATTCTTCAGTGAACAACATAGCAGAACTGGTCTAATTCCAGCATAGTCAAGATAACTTCCTTTCCACACAATATGTAGACTATATCCTTTTAGGCCTTAAGTAGAGTCATTTCAGTGCCCTCTGGATGTGATGAACCTCAGCTTCTAGAATCCCTAGCTAAAAATAAGTGAAGTCCAAGACACACGGAGGACACCTGGTTGGGGAAAAATACTCTGAACACTGAAAAATACTCAAACTTAAGAATTAAATTTCTGCTTTCCTGCCTGCCAGTTCCTGAAATCAAATCAAACTTATAAACAATATATTGCACACTGTCAGTCATAGTCACACAACCATGTCACACAAATTAGCAGTAAACATATGGCTTCAGAATTTATTATTGGAGGCATAGAGGCAATACTCTGGTTCTCTTTGCAATGGGCACCGGCAGAGAAAAGAATGGGATTCCCAGGCTTCTTGGGGGGATAGTGAGGATAGACAGATTAGTTTATCAAAGGAACCCGGGGGATTTAACATGTGATAACTGACAGGTTTATTGATGTTCAAACCAGAAACAAGCTTTGATCAACATTCCCACAAAAAAGTGAAAGATGATCTAAAGTTTCTATAGTTTTGTATCTACAATTTATGTATTAAAGCCGATTTCCCTAGCTACCAATAATTTTTTGTCAGTTCGGTCTCCGTTTCAAATAAAACAAGGCTCTTTCTTTACATATTTTTCTATTAAAATATTCAGGAAATTGTCAATTTGATCATTTTTCAAAACTAAAAAAGGAAAACATACCAAATAATCTAATACACAACTATTTTGTATTTGTTTTGTATCCCCAACTATTAATGGATTCTATTTTGGGGAATCTTTAGATTAAAAATATTTTTGAACAAGTAAAATCAGAATACTAAGGGGTAAAACTTCTTTAAAATTCCCACAACGCAGAAAATAGAGAAACAAACATGTGTTTCAAGCTATCTCAAGATATTCAATTATTACAGGGGGTTGTAAAATCCTTTCCCCCCCCCTACAATATTAAAGTTTGTGGCTCCAAATTCCTAATGTTAAAATGACGGATAATAAAAGTATACACGAATGTAACACAGGCAATCCCCAGGAGCTAGGCTTCAAGTGTCTGCGTGTATGCAGAACAGGCTAAAATCATGAGATGCCATTAAAAAGAGAAAGTTTTTTTTTAAAACCTAATGTTTGAAGTTGGATGAGCATAGGGAAATGTTCCCTTGATATTCTTTGGGAATGATTTTAAGAGCAGTGTCACAAAACCATAGATAAAGGTGGGTAGTTGCCTTATTGGACAACGGCAAAAAAAAAAAAATACAGGATAGAACGAAAAAACATGGGATCTTTGTGCACAGAATTACAAGATATTCCATAACTCTGGCACAGCCTCTCCGGCACAGGAACAAATATCAAACAGATCATCAGAAGGCATATCACTCACCTAAGACAAGTCACCCCTTTGAATAGGGATGGACAACTAAACTGATTTCAAAATGACACTGAAGGAAGGGAAGAGTATCAGCAACAGAATTAATTGATGGGCACAAAGTTCAGCATTGTAGCAATGTGCACAGGCATGAAGGGGAGAAGTTTGCAAACGTATTCGTTTGCACACATGCTATCATGTGAGATGGGAGAAGGTCCAACAGCACCCATCTGCTGTGTCAACGTTCCCCTAAACACCTCTTGCCTGCCAGTCTAAGGATTGTTGTAAGATGCAGCTGGGCTCAAAAGCCACCTTTGTTTTTGAGACGAGAACAGACGGTCCACTTGTTCTGCTTTTCCCTCAACTGCCCCATTTCCAAGGTAGAGTATTTTCCTCTAGCCAGCAATTCATCAGGGAGATTCTCAAATCACACCACCACCTCCCAAACCCCAGTAGTGCCCCCTTTAAATAAACGAATATTTATATAGAGAATTTTATATAAAACTCTTTTTCTTTATCACTCGTCATCAAAGTTCTGACTCAGCAGGAAGTTGGCTGCCAGATTTTCATTCTTCTCACAAGCAAAATATGCCTGGATCACCAGACTCTCAGGAAAGCCCAGAGCCTTTAACTGAGAGGAGAGAAGAAGGGAGAGAGGGAAAGGGGAGATACAAAAAATAAATAAATAGAGAATGTTAAATGTTACTTACGGCAACAATCTAATTTTTCAGCAAGGAACCAATTAATTGTCAGTAATTTTGCCATAGGATATGGAAATAAAACAATTGACACAACTGCCTTTCGAAATTCTACATAGATACCGTAAATTTATGACTGCCTGCTTTTTGTGTAACTGCCCATGGAAGGGGCAAAGAGCACTCCATAATATTTCTCTTTAAAAACCACAATGGAAGAATGCAAACTATCATTTATAGGCTTAATACAAATCTCGGGGTCTCCTGCTTTTTTGCAGACATCACACATATTTCTTTTGTTTTAAATTAAGAATTCTTTTGAAAATGTGGAAGGTTTAACTGAGCTGATTTTTTTCATCTCTTGCCAGGCTAGCTTAGCCCCATTTCTCCAATTCTCCTCATGCCAGTAGGCATAGCTTCTTTCCAAAAAAATCCCTCCAAATCCAAGAAGAATCTCATAGCGGTTTCAGAACAAAACATAAATACATGCAGTTAGTCATATTTATGCAAAACAGAATGTTAATTTTAACAATCGTTAATTTGTGCCCTTGATGTTTTTCTTGGATGTTGTAAATGATTATGTAGCATAGCCTGACATACAGCCTTCTCCATTTAACTGAAGTACAACAGATCAGAAAGAATCTCCAGTACAGGAAAAAAGCAGGGTCAAAAATGTAATTTAATTTAATTATCAAAATTTATATGCCGCCCAATCTCGAAGGACAAAAACCCCTATAGAATAGAATAGAATTT
This sequence comes from Thamnophis sirtalis, assembly GCF_051295495.1. Lineage (NCBI taxonomy): Eukaryota > Metazoa > Chordata > Lepidosauria > Squamata > Natricidae > Thamnophis > Thamnophis sirtalis. The sequence continues at coordinate 175,484,178 of NW_028261383.1, read as the reverse complement.
TATTATTTGTATGCCGCCCTTCTCCGGGAGGACTCAGGGCGGCGAACAATTCAAGGGGAAAAAAAGGGGGAACATAAAAAACAAAATACAAATAATAAAAGCAAACAACAGTCGCACAACCATACAAGTCAAGAGGGGAGGGAACTCATCACCCCCAGACCTGCCGGCAAAGCCAGGTTTTAACGGCTTTTCGGAAGGCCTGGAGAGAGGTGAGGGTCCGAATCCCTGCGGGGAGTTCGTTCCAGAGGGCCGGAGCTGCCACAGAGAAGGCCCTCACCCGGGTGGTAGCCAGATGGCATTGGTTGGTAGATGGCACCCGGAGGAGGCCAGCCCTGTGTGATCTAATGGGTCTGTGGGAGGTAATTGGCAGCAGGCGGTCTCTCAAGTACCCAGGTCCAATACCATGAAGGGCTATGTTTTTGTCTTAGAGAAATATAAGAATAAAAAACAACAGCATTGCCATTTCAGAGCTCACATTCCAATCAGCATATTCCACACAGATTCTCGCAGTCACTATCATCAGAATCTAGTCCATACTCCAGAATGACAGAAGGTGATTGGACTTTAATGCTGAGCAAAATCCGTAAGTAATATTGCAAGCTCAATCCCTTCTGTACTGGTTGGACTAACATTTCTCTAAAGAACAAAAAGAATGACCCCCGTTTCAGCTGATGCGTCAGAAGCGCATGCCTTGAGACTAGGAACGATTCATGAAGGTCCCTAAAAATTGCAAACAAGCTGTATCAGCTACATTTGATTTAAAATTGCTGATTCCGCAATTTAGAGAAGACGCAATCTCTGCCCTTGATTGTAATTGTGTGCTCATGTCCAGTTTCCCAGCCGCTCTAGACAACTTATCAATCAAACCAGCCTGGGAATAGTTTTGCAATTTTACCTTTTTTTCTTAACTTTGCAGGGCATCCCAGGTAGTCCGGAACCTGAGAGACCTCCCATCCTGTGTTTTTAGTTTTTGTTTAACTCACTATTTTTTGAGCGCAATCCTAAGCATGCCACTAAAAGGTCCAAGTATACCTTCAACTCCAAATTAGCTATGCATGCCTTGATTAAACTGTTGTACAGGTCAAGAAGGAAATTCTTAGAAGCAAACCCACTACTGAAAAAGTCGAGCCAAGAAAGACCAAGGATATAATACCCCGAGGCCCTTCTTCCCTTGCTGCTGCCCCGTCTTCCCTAGTTCAACACATTTACCCTTTCTATGGCTTCTTTTTCCTGAGGCGTAACTTGGATGTAGTTCATCTGGGGATTTTCCTCCCCAATAGCACCCATCTCTCCTTCAATGTCGGCGATGTCAGCCATTTCACCCATAGGTTCGTTGAGCATCTGAATGAACTGCTCCTGATGCTGACTAATTTGCTGCAGGGGAAGAATGCTCACCATTACCAAACACTCCCTGGATGTACAATCTGTGCAACTGGTACAACGTGTAGTACAATGTTGTTTTACCATATTGACATCATTATACCTCCACTTTTAGTTGACTACAGTTATTTAAACATCCTTAACTATGCCAAAGATTTAGTCCATAACCACAGGCTGACATTTCATTTACTTGTTTGTAAAATCCTCTATTAACATCAAATCCTCATATCCTGTTTTAGCTGAACATCCATAATATTTAATACCAAATTGAAAAGTGTAACAAGCCTGGGACAACGTTATTATTTCATCAGAGACATCCTGAGCAAAAAGGTGCGAAGATATCCCTGTTTGGACTTGCTTATAGAAACATTTGGTAAATCTGTTCCACGAATGGCAATAGGACTGAGAAGGTTTTGTTATTGGAGAGATATAGGCTGATAGATGGAAGAATACAATTTAAAATTAACGTGTAATACATGTTGATGTAACACACCCACATCATTGTCTCCAATGCTGGGACTTTGACAGAACAGCGGAAGGGACCACACGGGGATACCTGCCCGGCTGATCTGTCTTCCTTCATCTGCTTTTCCCATTCTTAGCCCTCTTTTTTCTCAAGAATCATGAACTCACATCTGCTTTTTCAAGCTACCCATATATAATTAAAAGCCATATTAAACTGCTGATTCATCAGTGACCAGCAAGGCAGTCCTTGCTTAATTGCCTTATTTAAGCGACTGTTCAAATTTACAATGGCACTGGAAACGTAAGTTTATGACCAGTGCTCGTACTTATGACTGTAGCATAAACTTGCGGTTGCCATTTGCACACTTCAAGCTAGCTTCGATAAGCAGAGCCGATGGAGACGTCAGTCATGTGATGTCTAACATAATGACTGAGGTGATTAGCTTAATAACCATAGTGGAAGAAGCAAGATAAAATTTTTTGCAATGAGTCATATGAAGTCTCACTTAACAACCATTTCACTTAGCAACAGAGTTGCTGGTCCCAACTGTCACTAAGCAAGGACTAACTACAGCTGAACCTTCAGAACAGGAAAGAAACTGAGGCAAAATTGGAAAAAAACATAATGAGGTGGCGCAGTGGTTAGGGTGCAGTACTGCAGGCCACTTCAGCTGACTGTTATCTGTAGTTCGGTGGTTCTAATCTCACCGGCTCAGGGTTGACTCAGCCTTCCATCCTTCCGAGGTGGGTGAAATGAAGACCCAGACTGTGGGGGCGATATGCTGACTCTGTAAACCGCTTAGAGAGGGCTGAAAGCCCTATGAAGCGGCATATAAGTCTAACTGCTATTGCTATTGCTAAATGATCACACACACACACACACCCAAAAAACTCATCCATCTCAACATAGGGCATAATTCTCATAAGCAAAGCCACAAGAAGAAGTGAGAACATAACTGAACATGTGGCACTGTTTAGCAGATGAAGCAGGGAAATATTTGCTTTGTCTCTTAGTTTATTACAATTACCTCCTCCTCCCCACTGAGAATCAGAGAGACTTATGTAAAATCCTTCAAAAACTAGAATTTCCTTCCACAATAATTCTAATAAACAATAAACAATGCTAAGAGCCGAGGTGGCGCAGTGGTTAGAGTGCAGCACTGCAGGCTACTTCAGCTGACTGCAGTTTGGCTGTTCAAATCACACCGGCTCAGGGTTGACTCAGCCTTCCATCCTTCCGAGGTGGGTAAAATGAGGACCCGGATTGTTGCTGGGGGCGATATGCTGACTCTGTAAATCGCTTAGAGAGGGCTGAAAGCCCTATGAAGCGGTATATAAGTCTAACTGCTATTGCTATTGCTATAATTTACATTTGCTGTAATGTTGCCAGGAAGAGGGGAAACAAAGAAAATCCGAAGGAAGTTACCTGGAGCAGCTGAGGGTTCTCTTGGCCTAACTGCTGCAGTAAAGCTGGGAGCAGAGCTGGATTCTGCTGTATCACCTGCCTCATATTCTGAAACTGGGGCTGATCTCGCAGAAACTCCAGAGGGTTCTCTCCTGTAGGTCCAAGCAGTATTAATGCCATGAGGCCAACCACAATGACAGCAAAGAGGGAGAGGGTATTAGAAGGTCTGAGGAAAGCGCAGAAAGGAATGAGCTACTATGCCTTCTAGAGCGAACAGCTATTCCCCACCACACCAACCGCTTGAGGATCCTTATAGGTACTAATTAGAACAGTGTTTTTCTCAACCCTGCGCGACTTTAAGTCCTGTGGACTTCAACTCCCAGAACCCCCCAGCCAGCTGTGCTGGCTGGGGGATTCTGGGAGTTGAAGTCCACAGGACTAAAAAGTCGCCAAGGTTGAGAAACACTGAATTAGAATTTCTACTCAGAGGGCATGAGAAAAAGACAACTTACCTTCTTGTGCTGGCTGATCTTGGGGCTGGCTCTCCTGGATGGGAGGTCTCTCAGGTTCTGGACTACCTGGGATGCCCTGCAAAGTTAAGAAAAAAAAAGGTAAAATTACAAAACTATTCCCAGGCTGGTTTGATGGACAAGTTGTCTAGAGCGGCTGGGAAACTGGACATGAGCACACAATTACAACCAAGGGCAGAGATTGCGTCTTCTCTAAATTGCGGAATCAGCTGTGGGTGGAAACGGCATGGAAAATTCACCAACCGCTGTAATAATGTTTCTATTATTGGCTCGAAAACCAGAGAAACTTTCGGAGAAGAGGGAAAACATTTTCGTTTTTCAAATTTCTCTGTCCTAAAATTATAGCCCATTAACAGCTACTACCTGCTTGTCCTGCATTAATTCCATTTACTCCTCACTATTTCAATTTTCCGGACTTAGGTGATTTAATTTTTTTCTGGTAAGATGTTCATTTTAATTGTTGCTATACGTCCCATAAGTGATAATTGAATATTCTTCCAATTTTCTAAATCTTTCTTTCTTTGTATCGCTAATTTATTGTAATTATCCTCTTTGTGGAACATTTTGCTGACAACCAGATCCCCAAATATTTTACTTTCTTAGTTAACTGCAATCCAGTTGCTGCTTCCAGTTCCTCTTCTTGCTTTTTTTGTCATATTCTTAGTTATCATTTTTGTTTTGTCCTTATTAATCTTTAGTCCTGCCACTTCACCATATTCTACTAATTTTTGAATTAAATTCAAACTAGACTCTAATGGGTCCTCTAAGGCAGTGTTTCTCAACCTTGGCAACTTGAGGATGTCTGGACTTCAACTCCCAGAATGCCCCAGCCAGCAAATGCTGGCTGGGGAATTCTGGGAGTTGAAGTCCAGACATCCTCAAGTTGCCAAGGTTGAGAAACACTGCTCTAAGGCAAATACTAAGTCATCGGCATAGGCTTGGATTTTATATTCTTCATTTTTAAGTCTTAAGCCTTTTATTCCCTGGTCATTCCGAATTTCATTTAATAAAGCTTCCAAGGTCAGTATAAATAGCAGAGGAGAGAGGTGGCATCCCTGTCTGAGTCCTTTTTTTATTTCAATCTCTTCTGTTAGATCTCCATTCATCAGAACTTTGGCTGTCTGGGTACTATAAAATCTTTCTATCGTTTTTGTAGAATTTTCTCCGAATTTCATCTCATCCAATAGTATTGTTATAAATTTCCAAGTTCCATTATTTAATTTTTTCTGTATGAATGTTTAACAATGAATGTTAAGACCACAGGACCAGTTAGGTTCATGTGGCTTTAGAATTCAGTTGCATAAAAAAGGAGGTTTGCTTTGCCTTTCCATCCTGAGTATGTTCAGTTAGATATTTGTAAAACAATGACTTCTGGTAAAAGTATGCAAGGAGACATCCACAGAGAGACCTTAGCTATCATGGAAGTCCTCCACTTCAATGTCTCACAATATTGTACCCTGTGTGACAAAAGATCTCCAAGGCTCATTTTCAAATTTGTTTCCTTAGTAGCAAGTACAGAGTCAGTATTGGTGATATGTGGCTATCACTAAAATCACCACAAGGGGATTAGTTGAAGGGAGAGAAGAACTTTCTTCAGCTTCCTGTTAGATGTGGCAAACTGTGACTGCAGTTCAGCAGTTCGGCTGTTCAAATCTCACCGGCTCAAGGTTGACTCAGCCTTCCATCCTTCCGAGGTGGGTGAAATGAGGACCCGGATTGTTGATGGGGGCAATACGCTGACTCTGTAAACCGCTTAGAGAGGGCTGAAAGCCCTATGAAGCGGTATATAAGTCTAACTGCTAGTGCTATTGCTAAGATATATTACAAAAAGGGAGATTAATGCAAACGTCATCCCACAAATGCAGATATAACACTGAGTTAAACAGGAATATGCAGTCCTGTTCCAGTTGCTTTGAGGTACAACTCCACATCTGGCCACTAGCCGCATTTGTTAAAGTTTGTGAGAGGCATACTTCAAAATATCCAGAGAATTCAAGATAACCTATCTGACAGCAACTTATCCTGAGACACACCTATCAATCATTGAAGCCTGTTGTTCAGCCAGTGGCCAACTAAGCCACTGTTTATAGATAATCAAGTCCTTGGCAGGTAGCAAGTTTTGATTGTCTCCTGCATTATACACTAGCAAGCATTATGTGCAGAGCAGAAGCCTCTTATAGGATCACACTTTAAGAGAACCTGCTGGGTTAAAAACTAGTGTTGCTATGTCTTCTCAAGATAGTAGATCAGTGGTTCCCAAACTTGGCAACGTTAAGACTTGTGGACTTCAACTCCCAGAATTCTCCAGCCAGCAGAGCTGGCTGGAGAATTCTAGGAATTGAAGTCCACAAGTCTTAACGTTGCCAAGTTTGGGAACCACTGTAGTAGATTAATGGAATGAGGGAAAGGGAAACCAACAAAAAAATTGGCATAGAAAAAAATTATGATTCCTTTGAAGAAATGAAGAAACCTCCCAGGCGTTTCAGCAAAATGAATTCTCGAGTAGACTAAATTCAGTCGTTCTCCTCACCGTCAGCAGGTATTCCACAGCTCGATGTGGGTTGTTGTAGCTGGCCCGTAGCGCTGCTACTACCCGCTCTCGTTCATAGCCCATTGACATGATTTCAGTCAGCATTGTCTCATATTCTGAGCCAGTAACTGAAAGCAGAAACAAAAGATAGCATTGTATTGTTGGGAAAGCCTGCTGTTCCTTTCTTGGCTAAGAGAAATCCAAGCCTCCCGCTCTTCTCCGAAGAGCAAAACAATAATGTGTTATTGAACGATAATACAAGCACAAACTATTATCGGGCCCTCAAATATTTTTGAAAGCTAGAGGCAGAATGGAGGTTTCCAGTCTCTCCCCACCCACAAAAATCCTTAATAAATCATTGTGCTTGGATTTCAGCTGCAATGCTATTTCCTACACGGAGACGGAGGTTCAATAATCAGGATTCCTGGCTTTTAATTTCATCTTTTAATCACCAGGCAGCTTTCTTCCAGAAATGAGAACTGGGGTTCAGAATTCTTAAGCCAATGCTCCATGCTATGTTTTGCTCTGGTTATAACAGCCAGCAAGAGGCAAGGAGGCTAAATTACAGATGAATCACTCAAGACATTTGAATCTGGATGAAGAGAATTAAACTTCCAAAGCATCATTTGTTGATTCTTGGGAGTGTGGAATGAGAGGCACTTCAACAGTGAAACAAATTACATCCTTATCAATCATCATCTACAAAAATAGTTTTTAACATTTCCAGACTGGAGATAATCCGGGGTCAAGTAATTAACGTTTTATTAAAAAAGAACAACTGAATACTACTAATTTATTGTGTGCTAAATCTAGGTATAGCAGTAAGGGAGAAACATTCATTCCATTGAGGCTGATGGGCACATTTGATATTTTGAAAATATGTATTTCTCATAAAATGATTTCATAGGGGACCCAACCAGTTACAAGGTTCAGTTTATCAAAGTATCACCTACTACTGTCTCAGTTCTTTCTTCCTGCAAGATGCTTAATGCCACCTCTATTTGCCAGGGTCCATTTTCTGGAAAGGTAGGCAGACGTCATAATAAAGTAATAAAGTAATCTAATAAATTTTTATTTTTTAAAAAAATATATGAGATCTATTTAAGAACTGCAGTCATTACTAGGTATATGTACTGACTTTACAGCGGTAGAGACTAACTTGATTCTGCACCTAATAACGGCAGCAAGACTGTTGGTGGCGCAATACTGGAAGAAGGAAGACTTGCCTACAACTCAAGAATGGACATTGAAAGTCACAAACTTAGCCGAGATGGCTAAAATATCGGCATATCTTAAAGATCACTCAAATGAGAGATATAAACGAGACTGGAAAAAATGGATTGATTATATACAAAATAAATACGGGACCAAGAAATTCCAGTTAGCCTATGCTTAAGATCAGGAATGATTTAAATTGTTTAAAGTTAGCTCAGCAAGAAGAAGCTAAGATCAATGCAGAGATGTCATTAATTTCTTTATTTCTTTTTTTCTCAATAGATTTTAGACTGTGTTTGTTAAAAATCCATACCGTGTACGGATTCTGAGAAGTCAGGGGGGGGGAAGGAGGAGGGGGGTTGGGGGGGAGGGGGGAGGGAGGGGTATACATTAGGCTAGAAACTAGAACTATCTTGACATACAAAAAATTGTACTTCAATGTTTTACTAATTGAGGAATGATGAAATGTTTGTTTTTAAAAGAAATAAAACTTTTGAACTGGAAAAAGAACTGCAGTTGTTGTTCAATTAAGACAATTAGGCTGCTTGTTTTGCACCATGTCGGTTTAAAAAAAAATATGAATCTAGTGGGGCAGATATTCTGTTAAAGTTAACAGTGGCTCAAGACATCACATTTTAGGGCTAAAGGGAAAAGATGTTAACCAGCAACGGCCATCAGGGGGCAGTATATTCAAACTGAATTCTTTCTTTCAAGAAGCTAGCTATAGAATCTCTGATGTAAGAATGTAGTAGCAGTTGAGAAAGAAGATGCCCGTAGCCCAGGGACCCCCAGGGACCGGTTCCGTGGAGAGATGGCCTTTCGCAGACTGGGGGGGGGGTGCATGGTTTTGCATGCTCCCTGCATCCCACGGAGGGGGCTTCCGTTTGTTTGCGCGGCTGGTTTCTCTGGCATGCTGCAGCGCAGTCCCGCTCCACAGACTGGGTTGTTGGGGAGCCCTGCCGTAGCTCCGATCACAAAACAGCTAGTTGCAGTAAAGCTGTTAAAATTGGTTTCTTTTTTTGGGTGGAGAGAGGAAAGTATTCACCTACCTAAAGTGGAAGCTGCATCATCGTCACGTCCCATGCTACCTGAAGAGGGAACAGAGCTGCAAATTTAAGAGAGAGAAATAGTAGCTGCGTCCTTCCAGATAACTGGACAAGAAAGTTGAAAATCCAGAAATAATTCCAAGCAAAAGAATGGCTGAATAAAACCCCCCTTATATGGCTAGCTATAACCAACAATCATCCAATAACTGCTACGTGTAAAGATTTTGATCACTCCACCTCTGACAGCTGGAATCATTAATGATTATCGTATTTTTCAGAGTATAAGATGCACCAGAGTATAAGATGCACCTTAATTTTGGGAGAGGAAATCAGGAAAAAAAAACCCTTTTTGCCTCTTTCCCAGCAGCATTCACCAGTATTCCTCTGGTTAACGTCTTTGCTACCTCAGTCGGAGCCTGATTCCCGAAGCTGCCCGGGGGAACTGTGATGAAAGCCTTCTCAGTGAAAGCATTTTTGGACTGTAGCATCAAAATCCCCTCCCTGATTCCAAAAAGGGCGCGTGCAGAGGCCAAAAAAAAGGGCATCGTGTTTCAGGTGGCAGGGAGTTCCAGCGCGCACTGCCACCTGAAAATGCTTTCATTCCCAGTTCCCTGGTGCACATCGCAGAGCCACGCACCCTCCTCCTCCTCTACAGACTCGCTTTCTGTTATCTCTTGGCCAGCACCATCGGCCGGAGGAGGCAGGGAGAAAAGCGAGAGGGCAGTGCGGTCGGACGAGGGCGCAGGAGCTGGGCACGGACACAGATTAGAGGCAGCCGGCCAATTGCCGGCTTAACTGCTGGCCACCTGGAGTGCGCAAGCAGCAAAGGAAACCTTGCGTAAGATGTTCGGACACAAGATGGCAGGTGGGGGGCAGGGGATGGGGCGGAGTGGGGCGCGCATCTTACTCGAGTCTGGCAGCTCCACCACTTCTCTCTCTCGGCCGCTCTGTGCAGGGAAACATCTTGCACAGTAAAGAAAAGCTTCTCATGAAGTTTTCATGAAGCCCTGGCAGCCACTTCTTGGAGCCCACTGCCCACACCCCAAAGTGCCACTGCCAGCGACCACGGTTTCATGCCCCCCCCCCTCTCCCGGCCAACAGGAGAGCAGAGGCAGCGCGCCGGGCAAAGTTTCTCCTTCCGGGTGTCAGGTCTGGAAGGCCCCTTCACCCGTAGCCCGACAAAACCGCGCTCGTCAAAATAGCAGCGACAAAACCGCGTCGCTAAAGCCGCAGCGTCATCACCGCAACGTCATCACAGCGGCGACAAAAGTGCAGCGACAGAAGGGCGCTTTAAAACAGCGCGGCTGCAGAAAGCCAATTTAAATTAAGGTAAGGGTTAGGATTAGGTTTAGGGGTTTGGTTTAACGTTAGGTTTAGGGTTAGGTTTGGGTTAGGTTTAGGTTTAGGTTTAGGGTTAGGGTGCTGAGTGCTTCGGAAGGCGCGGATTTGCCCTCCGTGGTTATGTCGTCGCGCTAGGGTCGCCTTTTTCCTTAGCGCTTCGGACGGTGCGGATTTGCCCTCCGCCTTTATGTCAGCGCGGATAAGGGCTTCGCGGTTTTGTCGTGAACCGCCTTCACCACCCCTGCCCCAACGAGCGAGGAGAGGGGAGAGTATGGCAGCGCCCGGGGCACTTCTTTGCCACTGGCAGGGATGCTGGGCACCCCATCCTCTGCCCCACCTGCCACTCCCAAATTGTACCCCATCGCAAAATGCAGATCTTAATAGAGTCTGGCAGCTCCGTTGCTTCTCTCGGCTGGTCTTTGCAGGGGGAACCTTGGACGGCAAAGAAAAACTTCATGAGAAGTTTTTCTTTACTGTGCAAGATGTTTCCCTGCACAGAGTGGCCGAGAGAGAAGTGGTGGAGCTGCCAGACTCGAGTAAGATGCGTGCCCCACCCCGCTACATCCCCTGCCCCACCAGCCACCCCCAAATTATGCCCGAACATCTTACGCGAGTCTGTAGAGGAGGAGGAGGAGGGCGCGTGGCTCTGCGATGTGCACCAGGGAACTGGGAATGAAAGCATTTTCAGGTGGCAGCGCGCGCTGGAGCTGCCTGCCACCTGAAACACGATGCATTTTTTTGGCCACTACACGCACCTTTTGGAATTGAGTGGGGATCGTGGTGCTGCCGCCCAAAAATGCTTTCATTGAGGAAGCTTTGAACACAATTCCCCAGGGTTCTGCTTCGGGAATCAGGCTCCATGTGAAAGTGAGGATCCCCGCCGCATGGAACCACCCCAAAATGCGACGCACGGAGCGGGTGGGTGGAGCTACATTCAGAGTATAAGACGCACCCAGATTTTCACCCTCTTTTGAGGGGTAAAAAGATGCGTCTTATAATCCGAAAAATACGGTAATCATTTCTTTAAAAGGGACAGGATGAAACTAGCAAATCCTAGTGGTTAGGTTAGGAGTCAACAATTAGCACTGAGGCTTTCCAAAACACATCGAGTAAAAAGAATCCCGAATTTTCAGAGCTATTCTGAAAAATCATTCTGAAATTACTTGCTAAACTGGCAAGAGTGGTGGGAGGATGAGATAAGCCAAACTTACCCAACTGTCGATTCCAGGGAAGAAACAGTCACTGACTCTTCAGGAGGCTTTTCCTCACTTGATGGGGATGCTTGGAGGGGTGAAACCGTAGCTGCCGTAGGCCCAGAGGAGGGTGTGGGTTCAGAGGTGGCTGCTGCATCGGTGGGTGAGGAAACAGCAGCTCCTGAGCCTGTTTTGTTCTTAACAGAAAACCAGGAGGAGGGTCTCAGCTAAGGAGGTGAAGCCTTTCCACTCTAAATTGCTATATCGCCAAGAAGGGTGAGCCTAAAAAGTGCTCTTTGTGTACTGATTACTACTACTAGCAATGTCTGTAATATTTTTTGGCTGCCCACCCCCAATCCTCAAGTACCTAACAGACTAGTACCAGATCCCCATTTCCTAATAAAAATGATTTTAGCACTATTCATACAAAGGGGAACTGCTGAAGCACAGCAGCCCTTTGGAACAAAAAAAAATGTTATCATGAAGCAAAGGAGATGCTCAACCATACCTTGGTGACCATCACCACTACGAAGTTCTTCTCATCAATCTTGTACTCCTTGATGGGGACATCATCACTCAGGATCTTGCCAGCATATATAAGCTTCTGGCCTGACACGGGGAAAGCTTCCTTGCCCTTTTCAGCCTCAATCTTCTCCTTAAGTACTCGGACCTGTGGGTCAAGACCAAGCTGGCTCCACCATCCACCTTGTACTGATTGCTTAAAAGGCCAATTCTTTCTATCCCAACAGTGTTGAACTATAGATGCAAGTGCCAGATGGAGAAATGTGGCATGGAGAAGCTGCTGAATGCAAAGAATGGGTGATGCATTCGGGGGGGTTAGAAACTGAGAAATGGGCTGAGTGCAAGAACTTTAAATGATACACCACTATAACTGATGCTCTTTGAGAATCCATTCCTATTCATTAGGAATGGCAATGGTTTCTATCGATTGTTAGGAAAGTAATCCTATTGTCTTGAATCCCAACACTCCCCATCTCCAAACCAAAGAAAAAGATATCTGGAATTAATGTTTTTATTTTGCTTCCAAAAGCCCCAGTTACATTGGCTAGGCACTGTTCTCTTAAAAGGATGTTCATTCCTCTCTTGTGCAACAGACCTATCTGAGAACTGTTCTTCTAATAACAGTGTTCCCTTTGTTGAAATATTGTACTCTATAATCTGGACAAAGAAACTAGTTTGCCACAAATGAAGGCAAATATACATGCCCCAGGATAATGTTGCAGGATCCATTCTGGGTGGATCACTGGGACCAGAGGTTTTGTCCTTTCAAACTTTCAGACTCATGCTGGAGCCCATCTTCAGGGAACTTCTCTCTAGCAGTTCTGAGTCTGAAAGCTTGGAAGACAAAACCTCTGGTCCCGGTGATCGACCCAGATTGGATCCTGCAAACTATTTTGTTCATGAAAACCAATAAAAGGTGAGGACTCGCCTTATTGATGAGATGGGCAGCATATAAACTTCCGGCAATAATATATGTCAGAAATAAATAGTTTTTGTTCCAAACAGGAAAATGCTACTGACAAATATAGAATAATAGTTACGTTGCATTATCCTTCCAGGTTATATGGAATATTAATAACTGTTTCCTTCACTGTTCCAATTCATCCCGAAGATATGAAAGATGAGGCCAAAGCAGTTTTAACGTAACCTAACCTAATGTTTTGGGTTTTTTTCCCCAAATATATTGACCCAACTCTTGGAACCTCCAACAAGCACGATCAATTTCCAAAATATCTAGAAAACTCCAGATTATGATCGGTAAATTTTTTCACACAACGTAAGTACTGTGAAATGGAACAAAGACTAAATGTTATTTACATCATTATTCTGAGACATACTGAAAAATATACCGTAGATTCAAAGTGTAGTTATTTCTGCTACTTCAGATTAATCAGGTCATTACATAGAAACACCTCCCACTTACGCAAAGAACCCTCCAGTTACTGAATAGTTTAACGGCATATTGCACACTACAATTCTGTCTCGCAAGTGCAAATTTCATTTGCTGTGATACTAAAGGACACGGAGGGTTGTTCATCAAATGTAATACAATAGTATTCATCATGAATACACTCTCTGCTGCAAAACTGAAAGTCTGCGTGCAATGATAGATAATCCAAGCATTACAATCTTGAATTTAAAAACTTTTTAAAATAAGGTTTTAAAGTAGTACTCTTCTGATAATAACAATCTGTCTACTTACATACTCAAAGTGTGAGTTCCCAGTTTTAAATCTTTCAGGGCCATATTGATGGGGATTAGCATCTATGGCTAAACGGTAGTATAGAAAATCTGGGGCATATTCCAATTTTACTGATCAGTTCACTGAGGTGCAGAAATCCTTATATACATACACAGACCTAAGTCCCAAAGAGGGCTTCTCTTTTCAAAACGTTAACATGAAAACAGTTACATTTTCGGTGTTGTTAAAAACCTAGCAAAATGTGAAGATTACAATATGGAAGCTTTGAATTAATATACCTGTTCCCTCTCGTGTATTCTAACTTTTAAAATTCCTTACGCTGGCAGGATTCTTGTGAGCAGTGACCACACATTCAATTCTCACTCTTCCTGGAGTAGGCAACAACAGGAATTGCTATCTAGGTTCCAAATTGTGAGGGAGAACTTTGCTTAATATTGAACTGAAATAGGTGCTCTTACAGCAAAAGCATCCAAATGAAAAGGATGCTGTGTGTGTATGAATACAAATGTTCAAGTTTTACAACAACTTTATAATCTGAATGTAGAGACACAATTAAGACCAAACTCGAAATTGGATAAATGTTAAGTCTTACTCATTTGCAACAACAAATGTTTCACATAATCGTTGAATTTAAGGACTAGAAGAGGCTTAGAGATCATCTAGTCCAAACTCTTGCCCAGTTCAACCACTGTTTTGTAGCTCAAAGCATTGTGTTTCCTAGGAAAAAAGTCATAATGACTCTTGATCCAATTATTTTCTGATATGTATTGTTTTAATATCTGGAGTCATTCCAACATTATTTCATTAAAACAGATTTAAATCTGACCAATCACTGTAATGCTGCAACAAAAAGGTCAGAAAAGAAAGCCACACGATTCATTGTGAGTAAGAATGTTTTCACTACAATTGAAGAAAAGTTGATCAATAGGAATGCCATCGGCCAAGGCCATACTGAGTAGAATGGAAACACAAATGGTTTAGGAAAGAGGGATATCAAGAAAGGAGGGATTGGATGGAAATTAGACTCAGAGGCAAAGGAGGAGAATGTTAAGAAACAGAAAATATATGGGCATGGTGATAATAAGGATGATAAGAAGTGTAATTATCTTGGTTAGACTTTCTTCTTGCATCTTTAATTTCTTTTGGTTACTACGGTATATACTGTTTCCTGGCACTTTGCATAATACAGCGCGACACCCCCCCCCCCAAAAAAAGGACTAGCATGATCAAGTATATACTCGATCATGCTAGTCCTTTTTTTTGGGGGGGGGTCTGTATTATCCAGTGCCAGGAAACAGTATATGCATATACATATATACATATATACATACATACATACATACATACATACATATTGCCTTCATTTCTAATCCTGAAATGAAATGATATCTTGCCTGCGGGTTATATCTATCTATCATCTATCTATCTATCATCTATCTATCATCTATCTAGTTATCTACCTAGTTATCTATCTATTTACAGTTATCTATCTACAGTTATCTATCTATCTACAGTTATCTATCTATCTATCATCTATCTATCATCTATCTATCTATCTATCTTTCCATCCATCATCTATCTATCTATCTATCTATCTATCTATCTATCTATCTATCTATCATCTATCTAAAATCTATCTATCTATCTAGTTATCTACCTAGTTATCTATCTATTTACAGTTATCTATCTACAGTTATCTATCTATCTACAGTTATCTATCTATCTATCTATCTATCTATCTATCTATCTATCATCTATCTAAAATCTATCTATCTATCTATCTAGTTATCTACCTAGTTATCTATCTATTTACAATTATCTATCTACAGTTATCTATCTACAGTTATCTATCTATCTATCATCTATCTATCATCTATCTATCTATCTATCTATCTATCTATCTATCTATCTATGGTATCTATCTATCTATGGTATCTATCTATCTATCTATCTATCTATCATCTATCTATCTATCTATCTATCTATCTATCTATCTATCATCTATCTTTCCTTCCATCCATCCATCCATCCATCCATCTATCCCGCAGACAAGATATCGTTTCATGTCAGGATTAGAAATGAAGGCAGAATATCAAGGCTCCAATGGAACAGCCTGTAGTTATCCGGCTCCTTCGCGGAAGGAAGCCGCATGGGAACCGGAACAACGGCCACGCTGTTACCATGCGGGACCTTCGCGAGGAAACGGGAGGGGAAAAAAAAGCAGGGTCGTTAAATACGAGCTCGGCAGCCTCGGATGGCACCGACCCAACAGAGTTACTGAGGTGCCGAGAGTTACTCAGAGGGAGGGAGGGAAGGGAGGAGCCGGGCTGGTTAACGAGCTTCTCTTTTGAAAAGGAGAGGCGGATCTTCCAGATCGGGGGAAAGGAGAGCAGGGCGACGTGAATCCCCTCCCACATGAAACGCCGGGAGCGGAATCCACCGAGAGGCGCCTGTCCAGAGGTGAGGCCGGAGGAGCGGCGCCTCACGGGGCGCACAAACTCCACACGGGAGGAGGAGGAGGGCCGGAAGGGGAGAGGACCGAAGAAGACCCGCCGCCCCCTCACCGTCTCGTCGGGCTCCATCCGGATCTTGAACGTCTGCTGCTGCAGCGTCTTCAGGGTGACGGTCACCGCCATGGCGATGGAGGCGGCGGCGGCGGCGGCGGCGAAAACTGTCGGTTCCTCGCAACGGACTCGGCAGAGGACCCCCACCCCCCCACAACAACATGCAACTTCACGACGCCGCCATTTTACGCGCACTCCGCGCCGCTTCCGCTCCCGGAACTGACTTCGCCCCCACGTGACGAGAGACCGGAAGGAAGCCTTCACCATAGAGACGGGAGTGGGGGGGGAGGGAAGCAACGGGCCGCTTCTCCCGCATGGCTTGGGTCTTCCGGGTTGTCTTGGGGGGTTTGAGCGCCCCTGGAGGGCTCGCTGCGCGGATGGGCGACGTTTTGACTGGCGTTTTTATGTTAGGAGGGAGAGGAACGGCAGCCGGTGAAGCGGAAGATAAAGAGCAGGCTCGGGTTTTGGGGTGATGAAAGAAATGTCCTTCTGGGTTCGGGTCCAAGTGGGGGGGAAAAGACACTGGAGACATGGAGGCTGCTTGGAAAGATGGTTTATAAACCAGTGTTTCTCAACCTTGTCAACTTGAAGATGTCTGGACTTCAACTCCCAGAATTCCCCAGCCAGCATTCGCTGGCTGGGGAATTCTGGGAGTTGAAGTCCAGACATCTTCAAGTTGACAAGGTTGAGAAACGCTGTTATAAACGCTTTGTTTTGCTAGAAATCAGCCGATCCAGGGCTTATTTGCAAATTTGCAAACATTAGCAGAATCGACGAGCCTAAATACATGAAGGTTAGCTGAGTAAAACTTTCCAGCTCTTGCTCAAAAGCGGAGCTTTTTACTTGTATACACAAGATTGTACTATCAAACTACTGTGGTTAACTTCTCCACCAATTTGCAATTAAATCTTGCAGCTGGCTTGCCAATATCCCACTCCAATTTCCTGGGGATAACCATCCCACTAGGGGGGGAAAAGGGCCCAAGGTGATACAGTCAAGAGGACTGAGTTCAAGTACAGGAAGTGAATGCGCTCATCAAATATTCATCTTTGACATAAGCTTGCCTTCCATCTTGTCATGCTTCAACTTCTCTTAAGTCTGAAGGGGGTCAACTCAACAATTTATATTCTCAAAGTTCCACAAGGATTAGTTGTTCTCAGAATAGAAGGGTCATATACCACTATATATTTTCCATTCCGTTGTATCCATTTCTCAGACTGCAGTTTTCTTGGCAAGGTTTGTGGTTTGTTATCTCCTTCCTAGGGATGGAAGTGACTGGGCCCAAGGATACCCAGCCAGCTTTGTGCCTAAATCAGGATTAGAACTGACAACCTCTCAGTTTCTAGCCGGATGCCTTAACCACCACACCAAACTGGGTCTTCCAAGGGTCTGATATCACCATGCATTGTAATACCAAAAAACGTTTGCAATTCCCGCCTAGCCCCAAGCAATAAAGACAGCAAAAGATCAGCATATGGGCCAGACGTGAAGTTTAATTTAATAGAAATTTTCTTCAATCTTCCATACATTCAAGTGTGAACAAGTGGGATGACCCATCTGATACTGTTCTTTCCGCCTTCCAGAAACCCCTCCCACCCCCTTCCTCTCTGCCCCAAGAGAGACCTTTTACGCGTGAACTCCCACCCCAATCCCTACTCTTACCTTCCTGCTGGTGCTCTACAAACACCTTCCTGAACAACCCAACACCCAAGGAAATAGGCTAAAAGCTAGAATTCAGAAATAAAAAATTAAATTTGCTCAGAACACTGTGCTTTTGAAGCACCTAATTTTTGTATTCCCCCGACTGGAGTCAGGATCTCTCGATATCAATACCACTGGCCTTACGCATGGTATATAATACTGGTTGCTTCAATTTAATGTCTTTGAAATCTGGAGCTACCTATGCTACCAAGCCCTCCCATCGCCCCCACCCGACACCCCCACCCCCCCTGTACCTTCAAAGGATAAAGGCAAACTTTAGATGGACACAAGAGTTTTGCTTTTTACATCCATTGAGAAGGGCTAGTAGAGGCAAATATTTACTGGAAAAGTGGCCACAGAGGAGGAGAAGGGTCAATGGAATAAATCCCCTTTCCGAGGGCTGTATTCCTACAATTAGCCGCCTTCTGATGCAGGTTCTAGTTTCCCCGCCCCTACACACATGAATGAGTAATTTGATGATATCTGGGAAGGAGTTAAGACAAACACACCAATAAAAAAGAAAGTTCTTGTGTCTCATAGAGACATTACTGTTATCCCCTCTCCTTAGTTGGGTTCAACTGCATGGTACAAGTCCAGGGCAAGGCTCAACCAACAAGCATACCCAACAACCCCCAATCACAGCTCGTCCTTCAACGGGCCCTCTGTTTCCTCTTCATCCTCTTCCTTTTCTTCTTCCTCCTCCTCCTCCTCCTCTTCCTCTTCATTATCTTCACCCTCGGGTTCCTCTTCTCCTTCCTCTTCTTTCTTCTTCTTATCTTCTTCTTCCTGCTTCTTCCGCTGCTCCTCATCTTGCTGCTCTTTCATTTTCTTCTCAGCATCCTAATGAGAATTTAAAAGGAAATAACATTATTGAATCAGGACTTGCTGAAGAAAGCATCACAGCAAACAGGGCCAGGACCAAGATTTTTATTTTATTTTATAAGGATTTAGTGAGACAGATTGGGCAAGAGAGAAAAACTGGCTCCAAGTTACCCAGTGACCTTTGCTTGGCTGAGGCTGGTCTTAAAATTGCATTTCCTTAGCCCAGTGTTTGTCAACCTTGGCAACTTGAAGATGTCCGGACTTCAATTCCCAGAATTCCCCAGCCAGCAAATGCTGGCTGGGGAATTCTGGGAGTTGAAGTCCGGACATCTTCAAGTTGCCAAGGTTGACAAACACTGCCTTAGCCAAACATATCCTGACAATACACAGAGAGATTTTAAACCAGTTATTTTCCAACTTCTGCAATCTTGGAAAGTGTGGACTTCAACTCTCAGAACTGGCTGGGCCATTGCAAAGAGAATGATCTCAAAGTTGCAAAGGCTGGGAAACAATGTTTAGACAAACAGATTGACATCTCTGACAGAATTTGGAGAAAAAGCTAACTGGCTGCTGTGGGAACAAACAGGACGCAAACTCAAACTGGTCCATGATGGCATTTTTAACAGACTTATATCCCATGCTTTGCCTAACATTTCAAGGACAATTCACAAACAGAAAAAAGCTTTTAAACGTGTTTTTTTTTGTAAATGTTAAATTTGCTAGTAATCAAAATGCAAAATACTTTCTGGAGAAACATAACGAGAACTTTAATTTCAGCCTTGAAGATATTAAGTCCCTCTTGCATTTAGGTGAGCAGAGGTGGCGCAGTGGTTAAATGCAGCACTGCAGGCTACTTCAGCTGACTGCAGTTTGGCTGTTCAAATCTCACCGGCTCAGGGTTGACTCAGCCTTCCATCCTTCCGAGGTGGGTAAAATGAGGACCCGGATTGTTGTTGGGGGCGATATGCTGACTCTGTAAACCGCTTAGAGAGGGCTGAAAGCCCTATGAAGCGGTATATAAGTCTAACTGCTATTGCTATTCATGTGTGCTTTCATACAAGGAATGGGATTTAGGCCAAGTCACTAGATAACAGCTTGGTTCATATCCATTTCCGAAGTTCAAAATCTTAAACATTTGAGAACAAGGTACAAGCTTCTAATTCCCAAGCTTTATAAAAGCCACATATTATCTCTTCTCTGTGAAAAAACATTTCCCACCTTAGTAGCACCCCAGGTTTCGTTGCCAACTTCTTCAGCAAACTTCTCATCATCAGTGATCAGGAAGTTGTCAAAAATTGTGCCAGATTTCACCTAAAACACCGAGGAAGAATTGTAAATATTATAGTTAAAGCTTGCCAACATTTTGACGATTTGTCAAGACTTTACCCAGCATAACATACATTCCTACTGGTTTCTGACCACAATTCAAAGTGCTTCTGATAGCAGATGCCAAGCATCTGAATTTTGAACATGTGACCATCGGTATGCTGCAATGGCCACGTGAAAATAATCTTAAGTCCCTTTTTTCAGTGACATAGCTATGAAGCTGCCATTAAATGAACTGTTGTAAATCGAGGACTACTTGTATAGACTACTTGTATTTATTTCACAAATACAACTACAAAAAAGTCTTTTTTTAGTGACTTTTCAGTTATAAGGGTTGCCAGTCCCTAAACCAGGACTATCTGTATAGCAAATTGCAGATTTAGAAATATACGATTTGCTGTTTAATGTACTGATAAAAGTTTCAAACATGTAATTTTGTTGTATTTTACATTAATTTTCTTTTCCTTTAGAATAACATCTTAAAATATCTTTAAGTCTCCCAGTATAATACAGGAACTAGAAAAAAATTCAGAATAATTTGTAGTAGTCGGTCACCAGGACCAAAGGTTTATTCTTTCAAGCTTTCAGGCTTGTGCTGGAGTCCAGGCTCAGGAAACTTCTCTCTACAGAATGCGTGCTCTGGGCTGTGCTACTGGCTATATATGCCTGATTGTGTGTGGCTTTTAGTTGTTAATTAGGGTGTTGACAACCTTAAGTATCTGGTAAACTAGTGGTAAATCAGCACTCCTACTGACTGACAAGGAGCCCTATTCCCAGGCTTCAATCATTTCTCTGGCTATTTTTGTCCCTGCTCAGCCATCAATCTTAGTAGCTGTGAATTGAATGTATGTCCTTGTTCACTGCAATTTAAGGCTATCAATACATTTTGATCTCATCTAACCACTAATAATTATGATGATAGGAACATAATTTGTAGTTTTTTTAAAGATACAATCTTCAATCATCAGAACAGCTACTTGAATCATTTGGCTTCCCCCTTTTTAAAAAAGTTTGTTGGAAAACAAACAAGAACTTACCTGCCACAAGTCCAAACCAATAACACCAAAGTTCTCATAAAAGTACAGATTTGGGTCAGGGGTATATTCAGGATTATCTATCTCGGGGTGAATCCATTTTCCTTTGTAGTTGGGGTTGTCTATTTGACGAGGTTTCCATTCTCCCTGTGAAACATTGAATGTTTTGAAATGGAAAATTCAGAGTACATCAAATTCTACAGCACAGGGATCCTCAAACTTTTTAAACAGGGGGCCAATTCACAGTCCCTCAGACTGTTGGGGTGCCAAACCGGCTGGGTGGGCCCAAATGTCTTACACATTCAATTGGCTTTCAGTAAATGCTGCAAATTTACAGAGATCATAGGGATACTCAACTGGGACCCTGAACTCTGAAACATTAATCTGGGCCACTCTGGGTTATGAGACATTGAGGAGTCTCTTGTGAGCCACTTTCCAAACAACCTGAGGAAAAAAAATTGTTCATATTGATACCAAGCTGGATATCAGACACAAAAGGTCTCATGAAAAGGCAGAGGGGTAAATGCACCATGAGGTAATGCAGGATTCTTTCAATCCTGCAACATCTTAAGGAAATGAGGAAACTTCTGAAAATGAGCTCAGTATCTTATATTTATATCCCTGATCCTGGATAATACAAGCAGCCAGAAAGATCACACCACCAGGGGCCCCACCAGCAAGTGATAAATGCATCAACAGGGAAGGGGTTAATGCCAACTGCCTAAAGAAGCAAGGTTACGAAGGAATGGATTGAGCAATACACAGTATTCTCAGCAATAAGACTCCTGAGGCCAGGATAGCCCTTATCCTTTATGAAAACAGATGCAAACCGTCCTCTGCCACGGGGCTTTGGGAAGTGAGCTTTACAGAAGATAGCATATTTTAATTATTTTAATATTTATGGTTTTAAACAGTATTGCTACAAGCTGCTTATAAATCAGATAGCAAACAAGCGACTAACACATTTTTATATAATCCATATTTTTAAAATATAATGCTTTCTTTTAAAATAAACAATTAGTGGATGCCTTCCTTTCTGACAAAAAAGGAGAAATCATTTATAAATATCTCTTTTAAAAGCTCACTTCCTAGTCACCTACACATTTTAAGCTATTATTACCTTGTATTCTGGATTCTGGATTACTGGTGGTTCCCATTCCCCATCCATCTCTTCATCCCAATCCTCGGGTTTCTTGGCATCAGGATCAGGAATATGTTCTGGTTTATCCCAGTCCTGTAATATAGATGGGGAAAAATCCCTGTACAAATGTTATGTAATTTTTAACTCTACCCTCTCCATTGTTCTTCAATAAAACAACACTATCCATCTCATGATTCTTTTGTGGTAAAACATATTTTTTTTGTTTAGATTATTCTTGAGTGAGAAACATGGTTATAAGATATTAGCACCTACTGACCTCTGGTTTTGTATCTTCAGGGTCATCTATCTTTGCTCTTTCATCCCAGTCATCTGGTTTCTTTGCATCTGGATCCTTAATTTTCTTTGGTGGCAAGAAATCCCAGTCATCCTCCAAGCTGCCGGACTCTACTTTATTGTTGTCAATCTTAACCTCATATGTATTATCAGGCCGAACAATAAGGGTATAGAGATGGCTGAACTCATCATCCTATCAAGGAAATTATACTGTTAGCAATTCTCCTCTCTCGCCAATTTTATAGTTGTTTTCCTCCACGCTCAAAGTTAGTTTCATCAGAGCTACCATACTACACTGCAATCCCTCTCTTTGAGTCATCTTCATAGAACCTATCCCCTTTGTCATTCTTCTCGGACCATTTATCATTATATGTTTCTTTTTATCAAATTAATATGTCACCCATCTCACTGTCCAAAGCAACTCGGTTGGTGCACAATAAAATCATAAACATTAAAATGGACAAGATAAAAAATTAGAAAAACAATTATATGGCTAAGTTTCCTAAACATTAAAGCCCCATCATGGAATTTCCATTCTCCCCCCCCCCACCTCCCAATTCCAAATACTCACTTTACAGCGAATATCTTTATTGATCAGAACATTTTTGCCTTTGTAGTTGAAAATCACATGCACTTTCTTAGTACCTGGACCACAGATATCAGGGCCTAAATTGGAAACAGAAACATACAGCTGAGTCTCCACTGAGAGAATCCTGTATCATCTCTCAGAAATGCAACTCATTCCATCAGCCTTCCCACGATCAATCTTCATGTATTTAAAATTTGGGGTGTGATGAAGGTCACCGCCTAAAACTAAGTTGCTGTAAACAATAAATGTGTTTTTTTTAAATAATCCCTAATTGCTATAAGGAGGGAAACAGAGAACGTGGGGGAGGGGCATGAGGCAAAAGGGATACAACAGACCAATAAGAAGATGACACACCATTATGATACATGGATCATAGCCATTTTAGCAGTAAATAAAATCTGTATTACTTCCATAATTAATGTACACTGGAATTCTAGGATCTATGAATATACTAATAATTCTAATGATCAGTAAAAACAGGTCAGATATAGTAAAAACTGAACACCTAATCATAAATTCAAACCAATTTATCTGTAACTTATGAAAACTATCTAATATTTCCTGCAAGTTGTATGAACTGCCAATAGAAAATGAAGCAATGTTACTGAGGGACTATAATCCATAAACAGCATTTGTAAATATACTTGCTCAACATACTCTTAATAGATGACAATATTTGTAAATCAGTCTTGGCTCCTGGTGACTGCCTAGACAAATCCCTAAATTAAGGGTAAGATTTTAGAACTGGCTTGCCCAGCCTTCTTCCTAGGGTTGCAAGAACGAATAGCCCAAAGTTGCCCAGTTATCTCGTGCCTAAATCAAGGCCGGAACTTAAGTTTCCTGGTTTCTAACCTAGTACCTTAAACCACTACACAAACTGGCTTTCTTGAGAGTATTAGGAAGATTATTATGCATGTGTTAAGAGCCAAGGTGGCGCAGTGGTTAAATGCAGCACTGCAGGCTACTGCTAGATCAGCAGGTCAGCGGTTCAAATCTCACCGGCTCAGGGTTGACTCAGCCTTCCATCCTTCCGAGGTGGGTAAAATGAGGACCCAGATTGTTGGGGGCAATATGCTGACTCTCTGTAAACCGCTTAGAGAGGGCTGAAAGGCCTATGAAGCGGTATATAAGTCTACTGCTATTGTGTTATACAGAGGGAATTAAAAAACATGTCCAGCCATATCGACTTGCCAAGCCCTATAAGACATTCCATACATACGTTCTTAGACTTCCTATGCAACAGTTGAGAAAGCACTGAAATGCTTTTATTTAGAAGTCCTTTGTGCTTTAGGACTTCTAAATAAAAGGACTTTAGGACTTTAGGACTACACTACCAGCACTACTACTGTATACATCTTCTATTCTCAGAAGATTATAGAATAAGCATGCTTTCAACCTGGCTTGTTGTTCATTCTTTAGAATCACTGCCGAAGTGAAACTTGCAATATCCCAAAAGGTATCAGCTAACCAGATTGACCATTGGCATTATTATTTGCAGCACTGATGGGTTCTTCCTTGTACCTCTGAAACTATTAGGTGCTGAGAGGTATAACCCCACAGGAACACAGACCAGCTTTAACTAACATTAGAAACAGCTATCCATAGTCTAGTCTCTACTCACCATGCAAACAGTGTGAAGATGCCCTGCATACTATGAATAGTGCTATCCATATGCTTGTGAAAGGGATAAGAACTAAAACTGGATGAACTATCTAGTTTTATCATGTCTATTTGCGTAAAGGTTGTAGAGTAGCTCCCATTCCCCTCACAAGTACTATTGATTTGGACTTATCTGAAAGGGAAAGTCGGATGGGAAGAAATTCACTATTCTACAACCTAATTTATTATCAAGGAAAGATGATGTCGTTCTCTAAGATATGTGCTATTCTAGGAACATATTTCATTAACCAAACCAATTACAATTTATCATGCAAGGTTAGCAATTATTCCCCACCCTCTTTCATAGACATTCCCATGATTACCTACAGATTCTTACAAGGACAACCATGAGCTCAGTGATTCCTGGTTTTCAAAAAAAAAAACCTGTCTTGCTGACTATCATTAAATAAAAAATAACTAACTCTTGTGCTAGTTAATGACTGCATAAAACTAAAGATAAAGACCAAGCAACCGTCTTCCCTCAATTCCCAAGGAGGTACGCACCAAACATGATGTTGTATTCAGAATCTCCATGCATGTCTTCTTGCTTCAGGGTTGAAGGGAAGAGTTTTACATATCCACCTCCACAGTCAATATTTTGCTCATGTTTTACTGTGAACTGCACCACCAGAGTCTTGTCCTTGTTGCTGAAGGAATCAAAGCTAGCAGAAATGGCATAGAAACGAGCATCTTGGCTTGTTTGAAGTCCTGGTAAGATTAAAAACACAGTTAAGTCCTTTTCCTGGAATAGGGGTACTATACTGATTACAGACAGCCCTTAAGACAAAAAAACTGCAATTTGATTTCAAAGCTAAAATCAGTTCTCTATATTAATAATCAATGCCTCAAAAAAACAATCTCAGGTACGAAGCAGTGTATCAAAGATTAACTAAGTAGGCTTCAAAGTATTTGCTATTCAAATATTATTCTGCTATGAAACAGCAGAGGCAACATGAACAGTTAAACTACTTAACTGAAATCACCGACCAGTTTAATAACGCATAGCACTGTAATCAAGGCGATCACACAATTACATCATCTCCTTACCTTTGTCCTTCTCTGCATCTCCATAGAATTTGCCAGAAGTAAGTATGAATTTTCCATAGTCTGATTTATGCTTTGATTCTACCCAGTGGCTTGTCCAAGCATCTAAAAGGAGAACAAGGCAACACAATTTGAATCTGAAGAGTTATAAAGATTCAAAGTTCATTATTTGTGTAATGCTGGAATACTAACATTCTCCCAAAGTTTAAAAGGCAAGGCAAAGATTTCTTTCTAAACAATTACCTTTGCCATTTCTGCAGTTTCAAAGAGCATGATTTTTGCAACAAGTTTACATTTTTCCTCAGTTACTTTCTATGTTGCTTTGGAAATGCCAAACTACAGGAATACTTTGTATCTGTAAGATATTACTAATGGAGAAAAAAGGCCCATATTTCTGGCTAGTTTTAAACCATTCACTGGAAGAATTTTAATATCATTCTATGGATAGCTTTATTTACCAGTCCTAGCGGAGTTTATCTTATCTTGGGAAGATGGCATATGCTGCTGCTTAAGTCATCAAATGGCATTGTTTTAAAAGATAGTATATTCAAATATTTTAACAAAAACAATATGGCACAAGAGGAACCCAATTCTTAGAAAGGTTTTATCTCAAACTTCTCCAATTCAGGTTTGTTCCAGTGCAGCATATTTGATTCTGAATAAGAGATACCTAATCAAAAATCAATGCTACTAACTGCCATATAAACTACAGGTCATCCTTGGCTTACAACCACAATTTTTAAGCCCAAAATTTCCATTGCTAAGGAAGACAGTTGTTAAGGGAGTTTTGCTCCATTTTGTGACTTTCTTGTCACAGTGGTTATATGGATCACTGCAGTTAAGTTAGTAACATAGTTGTTAAATGAATTTGGCTCCTCCATTGACTTTGCTTGTCAGGTCGGAAAAGGCAATCACATGACACCTCCCCCCCCAGGACACTGCAATCTTCAAAAATACATGCCAGTTGTGCCAAGGGTCCAAATTTTGATCACATGACAATGGAAATGCTGCAAAGTCACTTTTTTCAGTGCCGTAGTAAGTTGAGAACAGCCTATATTATGATTCTCAGTGTTACATACTTTAGGCTACAATGCAATAGAATGACAATGCAGGGCTACTCAATGTATTAAGTTATCTGTTTAACAGAAGTTTACATTTGCAATTTTCAGTATTCAACAATGGGCGGTTTGTGTGTTCTAGAGATATCCCATGGTGATCTATTTAGTCCATGTTCCATGTCCCCAAGGCCCCTTCTGATTATAGTTTAATTATCAAGTCCCCAATGGATCCCTGATCTAGACTACACACAACAAGTTATCACATCTGCTAAATTTCCCTCCTCCACAAATTTTCAGTATCAATAGCACTTCCCCAAAGTGTTTTTAAGAACTACAACTGAATTCATTCCCTCTTGACATATTTGCCTAAAAGGGCTGTGATATGATCACTTCACCCTTCACCAGAATTGCTACATTAATATAAAATCCATGGCATCAAGGTAGATACTTAAGATCTCTTCTCTATTCCAACTTAATCAAGATACTGAGCCGAAACAGAACATATGGAGATCTAAACATTGTTAATAGTGTATCCAATTTACTTCATAAAGAGTTGGCAATGGATAGGGAGGATGAAGCATATGTAATCTGTCTTGAGCTTCCAAAGGAAGCCTGGGAAATGCATTTGGGTAAAATTTTAAGCCAATGTATACCAATTCTTGGTTCTGTATTCAGGTTTTTTAAATCCTATTTCTATTTCTTGAATAGGGAGGATGAAGCACATGTAAATCTGTCTTGAGCTTCCAAAGGAAGCCTGGGAAATGCAGTTGGGTAAAAATTTTAAGCCAACGTATACCAATTCTTGGTTCTATATTCAGGGTTTCTTTAATCCAATCATACCACATTTGAGCTTGGAGCCACCCATGAATACATTTTCAATCTTTTAAGGTCATCCCACCAGACGTTCCTCTCTTCCTCTTGTCAATCCAAGGAGAGAGAGAGAGAGAAGAGCCAGTGCTTTGAAATTCGCCTCCTTCACAAAATCCCACAACCCAGCCTCCACCTGACTAGATAGCAATATAAATAAATATATATTTTTTCTGTAAGCCGCCCGGAGTCCTTCGGGATTGGGCGGCCTATAAATGTAAGAAATAGAAATAGAAATATGCAAGGGGGGGTGGTGTCCTCCAACCTTGGCAACTTTATTTAAGACTTGTGGACTCCAACTCCCAGAATTCCCCAGCCAGCAACCTTGGCCACTTTTAAGACTTGTGGACTCCAATTCCCAGAATTCCTCAGCCAGCAACCTTGGCTACTTTAACACTTGTGGACTCCGACTCCCAGAATTCCCCAGCCAGCAACCTTGGCCACTTTTAAGACTTGTGGACTCCAACTCCCAGAATTCCCCAGCCAGCAACCTTGGCTACTTTAACACTTGTGGACTCCAACTCCCAGAATTCCCCAGCCAGCAACCTTGGCCACTTTTAAGACTTGTGGACTCCAATTCCCAGAATTCCTCAGCCAGCAACCTTGGCTACTTTAAGACTTGTGGACTCCAACTCCCAGAATTCCTCAGCCAGCAAAGCTGGCTGAGGAATTCTGGGAGTTGAAGTCCACAAAGTCTTAAAAGCGGCCAAGGTTGGAGACCCCCTGCAATATGGCAACGCTATTTAAATCTAACCCATCGAATTAAGGAGTTCACGGAGATATTAATCTTCGTTAAGACCTGCTAAAAAAATTATGCTGTCGGTTAAACACATCGTCCTTCCCGAGCCGAAAAAGAAGAAGAAATACGGGCGGATCTAAGATGGCCGGGAACGGGTGGGTGGCGGCTGGGGGGGGCGCGTGCGAAGGCGAAAGAGAAACCGACAGCCCGTGCAAGCACGTCGGCATCTCTGCCTTCTCTCTCTGGCGGCGCTCCCTGCCCCCATATGCCTCCATTCTCCCTCCGGGGCTCCTCGGGTTCGAATCCCAAAGGGGCCCGGCGATTATTCTGCCTCAAAACCGATGCTCTTAAAAATAATAATAATAAGCCGACCAACCAATCCTGATTTGCATGCCGTTAAATTCCACTCCCCGCATCCCGGAACCACCGCCGCACCCGCCGCCCGTCAACGCTGGACGGCATCACCTCACCTCCATCCCCGAACTCCTCCCTGAAGTACTGGGCAGGCCCGGCCGACGCCAGAGCCAGCAGAGCACAGAAGGCTAGGATGGGCTTCATTTTTTTTATCTCTCTCTCCGCTGAGGGAAAGGAAGGAGAGGCGCCTGGCCCTTTAAGAAGCGCGACCTTCACCCGAGCTACCTGACAGCGATGACCGAACGACTGCAGCCGGCGAGGCGCTTTCGCCCGCGCTTTTATAGCGCGCTTAGCGGAAGGCCCCGCCCTCGCCGCGTTCTGATTGCGCGGGGTGATCCGGACGGGCGTCGCCATTGGTCCGCCGGCTGTACGGCGGGTTGGACTGCTCCTCCGAACGTTGGCGTCCCAGATGTCTGCTTCCTATTGGATCCCGGACCTGGCCAATGAGGCACGACCACGCGTTCGGGAGGGGGGAGAGAGAGACCTCCTCCCCCCCCCCACCTCCGCCGTGTGTGCGTCATCGTTTCTTTTGCACAATCCCCAGTGTGGCTAAGCGCTCTTAAAGGGCCAGGCGTAGAAACCCCGCACCTGGGTCTGTCTACAGCGGTCTTATTCTTCCAGCCTGGTCACGTAGCAATAAAATCAGCAATTGAACACAGTCAGCTCCAGCTTTGGGGGAAAAAAATGCACAAACAAAAGCTTAACCCCTGCTTTCCATTGGGTCAAGTCCTGAGTTGATTAAGCCCAACATATATATTCAAAACCAACTGTTTATTAATGGCTCAACAAAAAAACTCAAGTCAAATGGATTCTATCAGCTGTCTTTAACGGGTGCAGGTGTTGAGATTTTTTTACTGCTTTGGACTGTAGGAACTAAGGGTGTCCGTGTTATTTTAGTCCCTGAAATAAAAAATAAAAACCCTACAAGCATCTCTTCCCCTGGAATTATAAAGACATCTGTAATTTGTTGCAATTTCAAGCACTGTGGCATCTAATAGCAAGAGTTGGCTTTATAGAAGAGTCCTGCATAGCAGGTGTTGTTGCAAATTATATTCTGTTGCGAAACTACATATTGTAGCTGCTACTCGAAATGCCTGACAAAAAGAGAATCTGAAAGGAATACAGTACTGAAATTTTGCAGTGCAGTTATTTTAAAACATTTTCAGAAGGGACATTTTTCAAAAGCTACTTTCAGTGGTGACCGAAAAAGGGTGAGTCTGATCCGCTTGGTCTTTTGCTAAAATGCTAAAAAAAAAGGGGGGGGGGAAGGAAAGAAAGAACTGGAGGTTATACTGCTAAAGTATTGATCCGCAAGTTCTCAACTGCGTACCACGCTTGACCCTTAAAATTATATAAAAAGAAGAAAAAAGAATTTCATGAGGCTTAGGACTGGCAAGAAAATATTACAAATGGGGTTGTACAGGTCCAGTGAGGATCAAAGCCTCAAAAGCTGGATAGGATTCCCGTTTTGCCAAAAAAAAAAATTGCAACTGAAAGAACACCTTGGTTAAGCTATTGATTTTCTACTTGTGAGATTCCAGAATACATCTGGTTGGCCACTGTTCTAAACCATATGGGTACATGAACGAGATGGACACTAAACTTAGAGGGATGTTATGTCCAGAATATCTTCTCTTATGTTCTTGCAAAATAACAGCCAAGTAACAGATTTTGAGACTTTTGACATGCACAGTAGCCACTGGAATTTATAGGACATTCACTTTATAGCCATTACCGACCAAGGGATCTCCACCAGGAAGTGAGCATTTCAAAGAAAGGTATATGAAGTAACTAGAAGCTGAAAACCAGTTATCAAACTAGTTGTTTTCAAACCAATGACCACCTGAATTTGTAATGTTTCATTAAAAATGTACTAAAACTGAATTAGAAAGATAATTTACATTTCAACAGATATTCTATATTCTTCATTGAAGTCAGGAATATAGCATTTCCTCTCATTTCACTTTCAAACCATCCAATAGCTGAAATATTCCAGAAGATGGGCAAGTAAATAAAAACAAATGTAAAACAATGATTATAAAACCAGGTACTGTCATTTACTGGGATAAATTCAATGTTATGCATGAGGCATAAACTAGCACTGATGATGTTACCTAGTTTGGTAAAGTGAGAGAGAGAGATGAAAGAAAAAAAGGAAAAAGGGAGACAAAAGGAAGGCAAGAGAGAGAGAGAGAGAAAACACATGGCCAGCAAGCCACTCCCACAAAGGAGGCCACACCCACAGAGTAGGTTCGAAAATTTTTTGAAACCCACCACTGGTCCAACGACAATAGTAGAGTGTATTCAAATCTGTTTAGGCTTTGTAACCTTAAATCTTAAAGAGAAATCAGGTGACTGAAATAAGAGTAACGAAGACAAGATATGGACCGCTAATGTTAGTCTATGTCATGATTATATAGTGTCGATCAAGGATAGGTGGGGAGTGCCACACTTCAGCAGTGGGAAGAGGCCCATTCTGTGTCTACTCAATTTGCCTTACAGAGTTATGGAGATAAAAAGAGAGTCCCCAAAGAAGTAGAATATAAATCTAATAAACAATTTCACAAGAAGACAACTACAGATTGAAATTTGGGTATAGACACAGACAGTGGTGGGTTTCAAAAATTGTTCGAACCGACTCTGTGGGTGTGGCCTCCTTTGTGGGAGTGGCTTGCTGCCCATGTGACTGGATGGGAGTGGCTTGCCGCCCATGTGACCGGATATGAAGATGCTGACGACACTTGTCAGAACCACCTTAAATTACCCCACACACAGCACTGGCATGCATAAGAATAGGATGTGAACTTGTTTTTTAAAAGGCATCTTTGGTTTGCGTTAAAACAACTTCAACAACACGCAATGTTCTGATTGCACCACAAACGCAGTAGTCATCCTTACCTTTCACAGAGGCCCTGAGTTTTATAAATAGGAGCAGGATAGTGTAGAATAATCATATCCAAGGACCAGTGGTGGGTTTCAAAAATTGTTCGAACCTACTCTGTGGGTGTGGCCTCCTTTGTGGGAGTGGCTTGCCACCCATGTGACCGGATGGGAGTGGCTTGCCGCCCATGTGACCGGATATGAAGATGCCGACGACACTTGTCAGAACCACCTTAAATTACCCCACACACAGCACTGGCATGCATAAGAATAGGATGTAAACTTGTTTTTTAAAAGGCATCTTTGGTTTGCGTTCAAACAACTTCAACACACGCAATGTTCTGATTGCACCACAAACGCAGTAGTCATCCTTACCTTTCACAGAGGCACTGAGTTTTATAAATAGGAGCAGGATAGTGTAGAATAATGATATCCAAGGACCAGTGGTGGGTTTCAAAATAGTTTGGAAGCTCTTCTGTAGGTGTGGCCTGCTTTCCGGGTCCACTGGTGGAACCTCTTCTAACCGGTTCGGTAGATTTGACGAACCGGTTCTACTGAATAGGTGTGGGAACCCACCTCTGGCCACACATCAGCAAGATTAAAATGCAATGGAAGCATCATCCCTATTGGTACATCTGCTTCAGTCAGGAGACAATTGTAAGAACCAAGAGTTTTCTCTTCTCCAGTTCTGAATCCATGCAATCAGTGAATCCAGCCAGATTTACTGCCTTCCTCTTCCTTTTTCCACTCCCAATTATCTATTTTCTAGTTCTGACAGCAGCCTGCTTATGCACCCTGCGAACTATGCCTCTCCTTGTTATTGCAACCTCTCTTGGAGTCTTACCTGATGTGGTAATTGGCAGAATTACCAGCCAAGTGGGTGAGAAAATGCCTTTTTACTCCCAATACACCTGGAGGCAATTGGGCTGGGAAAGTTGTGACAGGGCAGAAGAAGTTGTGACAAGCAGAAGAAGAATAACCATTATGTGGACTTTTAGGGAGACAGCTGTCAGAAGGATAACAGAGGGGTGTGACAACAGCTAAGAGACGAATACTTCTTTACTGGAAGCATCCAAGGCTGGAGGAGAACGTATTGCATCAAACCAATTTCAGAAAGCCTGTTCTGCACTTTAAAAAATCATATTCCTTTGAAAACTACCACTGATAGGGTAGTGGTGATTTTTAATCCAGAAGAACTCCAACGGACTAAACTTGTAGCCACATTTCCAAGAGTATTTTGATTTTATTATTTCATTTTTATCCAATTTATTGGCCACCCTTCTTACCACAAGGTAGCTCTGGGCAGCTTACCATATAATTTTAGAACCTTTATAACCCTACCTCAATAAAACGTGTAAATCTGCAAATAGCAGGTTGAATCCAGTCACAGGCAAATGAAATAATTCTGCTGATCCTCTCATCTGTTCTAACCAATGGCAACATTGGAAATAATATTAACATTCACTTGTCTCAGGCTCCCATCAATTACCCTGGCACTTTGGCAATTGACATAACTTCTATGTTATATTTTCTATATTCTATGTTCATAGAACTAATCTATGTTTTAAGTCCTTGCACCACCACCCCCCAAAAAAATTTATAAGTTAGATCAGGGCTGTTGAACTTGTGGCCCGTGGGCCAGATGTGTCACACGTTGGCCATGCCCATACCTGGTTTT
This sequence comes from Thamnophis sirtalis, assembly GCF_051295495.1. Classification (NCBI taxonomy): domain Eukaryota; kingdom Metazoa; phylum Chordata; class Lepidosauria; order Squamata; family Natricidae; genus Thamnophis; species Thamnophis sirtalis. The sequence goes on along the minus strand of NW_028261383.1, from coordinate 175,451,039 downwards.
GCAAAGAGGAAATAAGTCACAATATGTCACATGATGCTGCCGTGACGGTGCGAGTTTGACACCCCTTGGTTAGATACTTGTCCCCAGCCATCACATATACACTTACTTCTTACTGTTTATTTCTCTCCATGTGGCTGTCGTTTCATTGAGGACTATGTGTTGAATACGATTTGTCATCCAGTTAAAATCCATCTGGTGATGGTGCTGTCCATCCCACATTTTTCTAACTTGCCAAGAAGTAGATTCTCGTGTACTTTATCAAATGCTTTACTGAAATCTAAGGATACTATATCCATGGCATTTCACTGATCCACTAATTTAGTCACTTTATCGAAGAATGAAATAATAGCAATAGCAATAACAGTAGACTTATATACCGCTTCATAGGCCTTTCAGGCCTCTCTAAGCGGTTTACAGAGTCAGCATACTGCCCCCAACAACAATCCGGGTCCTCATTTTACCCACCTCGGAAGGATGGAAGGCTGAGTCAACCCTGAGCCGGTGAGATTTGAACCGCTGAACTGCTGATCTAGCAGTCAGCCTGCAGTGCTGCATTTAACCACTGCGCCACCTTGGGAAATAAGATTTGTTAGTCCTGATCTATTTTTGGCAAAGCCATGTTGGCTTCTGGTTATAACTTGCTTTGCTTCTAAGGTATTTTACAGATTTGTTGCTCGATTATATTTTCCAAAATCTTCCCAGGTATTGATGTCAGGGTTATTTGGTTTATAGTTTCCTGGATCTGTTTTTTTTTCCCTTCCCTTTTCTGAAGATGGGAATCACATCAGCTCTTTTCAGTCTTCAGGTATGATAATTCCCAAGTGCTGCAAGAACTTTGAAAGTATATGTTTCAATGGTCCTGAAATCACATCTGCAGTGATTTCAAAACAGTTAGGTCTGTTTTCCTTCTCCTGCCTCTCAACTGACATCTCTCTGTCTAAATTAATATCATATGCTATTTGGAATGGGAATCTGTCTTTTTTGCTTTGTTAATCTACAAAATACCATGCATATATGTAATACTAACCCCTAAAAATCAATAAATGACAATGTGGCTATCACCAAGGGTTCACGATGACTCTATTCTCCATTTAATGATATAAACAGAAATCCAGATCTGAAAAATAGACAACTACTTACAATTCCTGTGTCTTTGTTCATTCATGCCAGAAAACTATTGACCTTTATAAGAAAAACAAGAAGCCCTCCATAGCCTCTTTTCTCTTCAACAAGATTTATATCATCATCCCTCAGGGTATAAATCTAGATGCCTGCTGGGTGGCAGTGAAAGAAGTATTGGAATTTGAATTGAATTGAATTTATTACATTTGTATGCCGCCCTTTTCCCCGAAGGGGACTCAGGGCGGCTCACAACCCAAGTCAAGGGGGAGGGTACAAATAAGGAGTAAAAAAGACAGACAAAACAATACCATAGTTTAAAAGCACGCAACAACCATACCACTCAAGGAAGGGACAAGACTCATCAGCCCCAGGCCTGTCGGAACAGCCAGGTTTTAAGGGCTTTGCGGAAGGCCTGGAGGGTGGTGAGGGTTCGAATCTCCACGGGGAGCTCGTTCCAGAGGGTCGGAGCAGCCACAGAGAAGGCCCTCCTCCGAGTAGTCGCCAGTCGACACTGGCCGGCGGATGGAATTCAGAGGAGGCCTAATCTGTGGGATCTAATCGGTCTATTGGAGGTGATTGGCAGCAGGCGGTCTCTCAAGTACCCAGGTCCAATACCATGTAGGGCTTTATAAGTGACGACTAGCGCCTTGAAGCGTATCCGAAGACCAATAGGCAGCCAGTGCAGCTCGCGGAGGATAGGTGTAACGTGGGTGAACCGAGGTGCACCTACAATCGCTCGCGCGGCTGCATTCTGGACAAGCTGAAGTCTCCGAATGCTCTTCAAGGGCTGCTGAATTTGTGGCTTTCAGCTGCCATCTGCTGGTCGTCCTATTTTTAGCCCCTTTTTGGTAGCTCTCATAAACACAAGCAATAACACTCATCAATCTTCAGACCAAGGAATAGGCCTAAATCTCTACAATTGTTCAAATAAAAGATCTGAACTTGAAAATATATCATGGAGACTTTATATTACGTGGTAATTATTTTCCTTTTTTGTTCGTAAAGACCTTTCAAAGGAGATAGGTTGTTTACTAGGACAATCAGGGTATCAGCACTAGTCAAGATTGGTACAAAGAGTAAGGAAGATCACATTGACAGAAATATACAATACTTTTTATCTAGACCAGGGGTAGTCAACCTTTTTATACCTACCTAAGAGCCGAGGTGGTGCAGTGGTTAAATGCAGCACTGCAGGCTACTTCAGCTGACTGCAGTTCAGCAGTTTGGCTGTTCAAATCCCACCAGGCTCAAGGTTGACTCAGCCTTCCATCCTTCCGAGGTGGGTAAAATGAGGACCCAGATTGTTGTTGGGGGCAATATGCTGACTCTGTAAACCGCTTAGAGAGGGCTGAAAGCCCTATGAAGCGGTATATAAGCCTAACTATTGCTATTGCTATTGCTACCGCCCACTTTTGTATCTCTGTTAGTAGTAAAATTTTCTAACCGCCCACCAGTTCCACAGTAATGGTGATTTATAAAGTAGGGAACTGTTGTGGCCCAGCAGGAGCCCGTTGGAGCTGCCACCAGACTCCGACAGCAAGGGGCCCTATGAGTCGGCCCTGGAGGATGTGACTCCGAGTAGGGCGCAGAGAAGCTGGTTGGCCACCAGGTAGCGCCTGAGCCTTGGATCAGTGGGGAGGAGACAAGGGAGAGTGATCCAGAAACCAACAGTGAGTTGTTCCGGGATGCATGCCATCAAAGAGCTACAGGAGGTAATTAAGCTCAGCTGATGGTCATTAGGCTCCTCTCCAGGCTATAAAAAAGACTGCTTGTGCCATGCACTTCTTGCAGAAGTCAACGTTTTGACTAAAGAGAAACTAACTTGGCAGGCTGCCAGAGTCAGTCTGAATTGCTGCCAAGGTTTGTCGGACTTTCTGCCAAGGTCCTTATCTGTTTGTTTACTTGGCTTTCAGCCACCGAGATTCTGGTCTTGTTATTAAGGACATTCCATTTTACGCTTGTCTCGGCTTTCGTTACTGGACAGAGGAGGGGGTCAGAACAGGGAACTAACTTTACTTTATAAAATTTATAAAGCAGAGTTACAGCAAATCCCTACCGCCCACCATGAAAGCTGGAACGCCCACTAGTGGGCGGTAGGGACCAGGTTGACTACCACTGATCTAGACAAAGCGGGCTGAAACATTTTATAAGGTCTGGAAGACCAAATAATATTCGGTAGATTCCTCTATGATTCACCAAGTCATAAGGAGTTGGAAAAGGCATAGTACAATCAGACTTGTTTTATCCTCAATAAAAGTAATTTTAGCTTTCCTGTGGAGTTCCCTTTCAGGGTTTGGTCTACCTAGTGGATCTGACCATTGTTGTTCGCGTTGATTCAAAATTCACTAACAGAAGATTCCCACTCAGGCAGTGAATCTAATCCAACTAAATTGGACAGCTCCTTTCTGGATTATCTTCAAGTGCAGCTGCATGTTGAGCAAACGGCAACTACAACATGTCAAGCACGTGAGTCACTGTAACGAGACGCTCCTGATCCAAGAGCCGAGGTGGTGCAGTGGTTAAATGCAGCACTGCAGGCTACTTCAGCTGACTGCAGTTCGGCTGTTCAAATCTCACCGGCTCAGGGTTGACTCAGCCTTCCATCCTTCCGAGGTGGGTAAAATGAGGACCCGGATTGTTGTTGGGGGCAATATGCTGACTCTGTAAACCGCTTAGAGAGGGCTGAAAGCCCTATGAAGTGGTATATAAGTCTAACTGCTATTGCTATTGCTAAGAAAAGTCACTGCTGGCAAATTATCCAAACTTGCTAAAGACCCTTCTAGCCAGTTTCCATCTGCCACTCTAGTAACAGTTAGGAATCCAGGAAAAACCCCAAGATGCAAACTTCCTCCTTTAGAAAGTGATTCATACTCATTAGGACTCTACAACTCTTGTGATTATAAATAGTAGCTCAAATATTTCTGGGATTTATTCTGAGCCCAATCCCTTGTTGCCTTTAGGAGCCTACCCAGAACTTCCATAAATTTCCTGCTTAGATTGAGCTGGTATAATGAGCATACCTCATTCCAGATTAAGAGACGACTGCCCTCCACTAACTTGATAGGTAAGTGTGCTGACCCCCTTCTCCGTCCAGTAACGAAAGCCGAGACAAGCTTGACTAGAATATACTTTAATTAGCAAGACCAGAATCTCGGTGGCTGAAAGCCAAGCAAAACAAACAGATAAGGACCTTGGCAGCAAGTCCAACAAACCTTGGCAGCAATTCAGACAAACCTTGGCAGCAATCCAGCCTGCCAAGGTAGTTACATTCTCTTTAGTCAAAGCGTTGACTTCTGCAAGAAGGGCGTATCACAAGCAGTCTTTTTTATAGTCTGGAGAGGAGCCTAATGACCACCAGCTGAGCGCAATTACCTCCTGTAATTGCGTAATTGTTCCTGACGCCTAGTAGCTTTCGATGGCGTGCATCCAGGAACAACTCACTGCTGGCGTCCGGCTCACTCTCCCTTGTGTCCTCCCCACTGGTCCAAGGCTCAGGTGCCACCTGGTGGCCAACCAGCCTCTCTGCGCCCTACTTGGAGTCGGAACCCTGTCCAGGGTCCTCCACATCCTCCAGGGCCGACTCATAGGGCCCCTCGCTGTCGGAGTCTGGTGGCAGCTCCAACGGCTCCTGCTGGGCCACAACAAGTATCTAAGAAAGAATGAGGGAGAGGGGCGAGTCCTGGAGCAACTGACTGAAATTACCCATTTGCTAAGGAATAGAACCATTAAAGAAAAACTCTTTTGAGACGCCCCAAAGGACATTCACTTTCAATGATACTGAACGTTTTCTGGAGATCTAGGACAACAGTGCCCCTCCACTGAGGTCTTGGCACAAGGTCACCAAAAGAACAATTGATATTTTTTTAAATCTTATGTGTGCTTGAACTCAGACTGGACCACTGGCTCTTTCAAGGCCTTTGGCAACCGCCTTTTGCTCTAGGAAGTATCCTCCTACCACCCCACCACCCCAGCATCCCTTCCCCTTCTCTGGCAACTCTACCAGCCAGAAGGGGGAAGAACATGGAGCACAACTTGAAGAGCTCATCACAGATAACTCAAAGAATTATTATTTTGTTAAGATGTCACTCCTGTCATCTTATGGATTCACCCACAAAACTGCGCTCGACTAAACCGGGCCCGACTAAACCGCGTCGCTGACGTCATAAACAGGGCGACAACAGCGCAGAGACAGAAGCACGCTGTAAACCCTAAACCTAACCCTTAACCTAACCCTAAACCTAAGCCTAACCCTTAACCTAACCCTAATCCTAATCCTAACCCTTAACCTAATCCTAAACCTAACCCTAAACCTCACCCTTAACCTAACCCTAAAGCTAACCCTTACCTTAAGTTGAATCGGCTTGCTTTCAAAGCGCTATTTAAAGCGCCCTTCTTTCTCCGCGCTTGCTGTTGTCGCCCTGTTGATGACGTCAGCGATGCGGTTTAATCGGGCGCGGTTCAGTCGAGCGCGGTTTTGACGGGTCACAATCTTATGTAACCCTGCCCATTTGCATCCAACTCTGCATGAATAGGACAAATTTTGTCTTCAAATGTTTTATTTCATTTTTCATTTTCATTTCATACAATCACATATATACTGTGCATAATTGGGGTCATATAACATTGAGCAATAAACACAGCCCTCCTTATGTTCCCCAAAATACAAAACCAATATAACGCTTCAACCCTCCATACACCCTTTCTTTCTTCCCCCTCCAACTTTCCTTTCTCCCCTCCAACATTCCCCTCTCCTACTTCCCCTCCCCCTCTAACACTCCTTTCTCCCCCTCCCTTCCATCTCACCCTCCTTCCAGTCCTCTCTCCCTCCCTCTCTACCCCTCCCTCTTCTTTCCCTCTGCTCCTCACTTCGGTGTATTTCTACTATCCATCGATATATTCAGCTTCTTATTTTTGTACTAAAATTTAAAAAAGAGCAACAGTATACAAGTGCAATCATGTTATTTTAAAAACTGGCACATACTATATTTCCCCCCTCCCCCCCTCCCCCCTATGACCCCACCTCCCTTCCCCACTCCCGACTTCCCAGAGCCCGTACACGGTATAGCTTTTTATCAAACACAGTCTAAAATGTGTTAAAACCAAGTAAGTTAGGGAAAAAATAATAATAAAGAAAAAAAAATAGGACAAATTTTATCTGCAAAATGTGTAAAGGAAAAGGCCATGACAGTCTGCTCTTCAGTATATCAGAGGTAGGAGGAGGAACCCATAAAATGAAATAAAGTACAGTCGGTACAATACAACAGCCATAAAAGCATTTGAAGCAAACAATTCTTCCATGGATGGTTGACAGGGCTTACAAATGGGATTTTATGGTGATTAGTCCAAATGAAAGTGTACATTTTGCTTATTTTTGAAAGAGTGGCGCATTATCTTCCTTGTATTCCATGCAGGGCAAGGCCTTACTAATTCGTTCATTAGTAATTATTGTGGTACCAGTAATTTGTAAACTCTACTCACACTTTCTCTATTTTTCTCTCTCTCTTACTTTTAACAGTTACAGGCTTAGTCACATTAGGATATCTTGCAAAATATCTAAAAAGTATGGATTTGTGATACAGATCTCAAGGATAATGAGTCCAAAAAACTGTTAAACCACAAAAACAAAATTAAAGATTCAGTTAGGCAATAGGAACGGCAGTTCTTCAAACACTTGTCTTCTTGATTTAAAAAAAAAAGAGAGAGAGATGATATGGAAATTTCAGAAGGTATTTGTAATTGAATATTTACTATTGCTTTTATTAAAAGTTATAAGTTAACAAGCATAAATGCAATAGACGATGATTGTATTTACCACTTTTAAGGGAAAAGCTATTATTTGATTTGCTAGCAAGAGTTAAAAAGAAATGAAAACAAACTCCTTTTGAGTTTATATGAAAAGAGTATGAACAATATTTCTGTTATGGTATGTGTAATGCAATTGAGTACAGGAAGATAGTTTTTTTTTGAACAATTTGTCTAGAGAGGAAAAACCATACAAATTTAAAGAAAAAGAAAAACAAGAAATACAAAGAAAAAAAGGAAAAGGATATGAAGATTTAAAGAAGCAGCTTTCAATACTGCTGTTATTTTTATCATCTCTCTATAGTTAGCAAAAACTCTAAAAAGGGTTTCTATTCACTAACAAATATTATTGTCTTTTTCTCTACTCAAAACAAGTCAGTTTTGTCATCTCTGCAAATTCTGTCATCTTCCCTATTCCTCCATTGTAAATATTTCAGAGTCTTTCTATCTTTTGCATACCGTATAATAATCTCGCTGCAATAACTGTGTACAAAACCTTCCATAGAGCCAAGGTGGCGCAGTGATTAAATGCAGCACTGCAGGCTACTGCTAGATCAGCAGTTCAGCGGTTCAAATCTCACCGGCTCAGGGTTGACTCAGCCTTCCATCCTTCCGAGGTGGGTAAAATGAGGACCCAGATTGTTGGGGGCAATATGCTGACTCTCTGTAAACCGCTTAGAGAGGGCTGAAAGCCCTATGAAGCGGTATATAAGTCTACTGCTATATAGGTCTTTTCTCGTTGTCTATTCATTCATCTGAGCAAAAAAGTTCTGCTTTCAGTTGATTAATATATAAAATTCTTTATATCACTGTGTTTTAACCCAACATTTTCTAGCTTTTCTACAAACATGATAAAATGACCTTTTCATATTTTCCACATTTCCAACATAAATTAATACACCTGAGAAAGTTTCCCTAGTATCAAACTAAAGGTACATTAATTTATAAACATTTTCTTTTAAACTGTAACAGGTAAATTTCATCCCTTTCAGCCACGTTTTTCCATTGACTCATCTATATAACCGAAGTTCTTAGCTCATTTTAAGCACAAGTAGAATTCCTTTTTTCTATCGGTATCAGTTTAGAAAGGTAAATTATGGTAATATAACAATAACAATAATAACAGTAGACTTATATACCGCTTCATAGGGCTTTCAGCCCTCTCTAAGCGGTTTACAGAGTCAGCATATCGCCCCCAACAACAATCCGGGTCCTCATTTTACCCACCTCAGAAGGATGGAAGGCTGAGTCAACTGAGTCAACCCTGAGCCGGTGAGATTTGAACCGCTGAACTGCTGATCTAGCAGTCAGCCTGCAGTGCTGCATTTAACCACTGCGCCACCTTTCCCACCTAGTTGGGAAAATTTACATTGCCAAACTGGAATCTTGTATTTAAGTTACACCAGGGAAATTATTTATGAAAATTGAGAGCTATTTGCCTGGAGCCACTCCAAGAAGGCAACCTCTTCTTTGGATACTCCAACTATTTGTCTTGGCTATATGAAATACGGTATATATTCTTTTACCATTTGGGATGTAGTAATATGAAAATGCTTGTAACTAAATCAAATCTCTCGCATTCAGAATCACCGAAAGTCAGTGACGTGCAGTGAGGTTTATGTTTGGTGAGGCAGCAATTTTTTAAGACTTGTGGACTTCAACTCCCAGAATTCCACAGCCAGGCATGCTCAGTTCCGATTTAAAGCGACAGCATTTGTTTTTCTCCTTTGCTAAATAAGTTTCCTTCTTTCTTTTTCTTTTTCTTCTCCCTTCCCCTCCTCCCTCCCTCCCTCCCCCCTCTCTCAAACACACACACACACAAACAAAGTGGCACCAGGAGGATGAAGTTTGAATTCCTCCCCCTCCCTCCGACACACACCTATCTTTTCCAGCTGTTTCAGAACTCTGCTCTTGCCTGCGATCATGAAAAGAAAAAAAATGTAAAAGGAAAAAGGCAAGAGCTGAGGTCAGGCTGGGCTAGTTGCTGCCAGAGTCACTGTGGATGACTCTGCTTAACTGTTTAAAAAGCCTCTAAAAAAGCGCCCTCTACAGGAGGAGACAGGAGAACGACGTGCCTCATCTACGTCAGGAATTTTTCGGCTTTTAACCCTTGCTTAACTCTTTTTGAGTGATCATAAAAAGCCAGCGGTGTCTGCTTTCTAGGAGCCCGGGGAGGGCAAAAACAACCTCCCCCCTCCCCGGAGGCCCTCCGGAGGCTTCATGAGCTTCCCTGATGCCTCCGGAGGGCAAAAAATGGCCCTACAGGCAGCCCGGAAGTTTGGGAACGATCACTTCCAGTTTGCCCGTAGGGCCGTTTTTCGGCCTCTGGAGCCTTCAGCATGGTGCGCTGGAGCTGACAGGGCAACGCCTGGCTGTGCCCTAATAAATGGATCCCCGTGCCATAGGTTCGCCATCACAGGCTTAGCACAATATGCTATCCTGGGTACTTCCAAGTGGAAAATTCATGTCAAACAAAAAGCATTCCATAATTATGCTCCCTTTTTCTGCTTAGCAGATTTTATTTTATGTTAGGGATGAAAAAAAATGACAACTGTTGTTGATCTTTAGGACCTACCACGGAATTTAAAATAACGTGATCGTACAGTAAAAGCAGCCCCTTGTCTGGAATACACGTTATATTTACAGGATCTCCATCTAGAAACTGGCAAAAAGCTTTATTAAATATAGTTCAAAAGATTTGAAATCAGGATCTTTTCTACTTTGTAAATTAAAAAGCAGAAATAAATTGAATTAGATCCTGAAATACTTAAAAGTTAATTATTGTTCACGCCAAGGCATTTTTCTCATTAAAGTTTTTTCCCAACTGCTATTTTGCTACTAACTGGAAAAACAAGATACCCAACCTCCAACTCCTTCTTATGAAACACATCTGAACTTCACTAATAAAACCAAGTTTAAATTAACGAGGGAGATTCTCATTATGTGTCACTTCTGTCATGATAATTTATTTTTTTGGGAATACTTTTGAAAAAGTTTATAAACCATATTATGTAGTGTGAATCTAGCTTAATCCGAAGTACTCAATAGACCATACTTAGTGCAATGTGTGAAGGATTATATATATATATATATATATATATATATATATATATATATATATATATATATATATATTATATATATATATATATATATATATATATATATATATATATATATATATACACACATATACATACATACATACATACATACATACATACATACATACATATATATATATATATATATAGGGTGGGTTTCAAGAAAACTTACTATCTATTTTGTGGGTGTGGCCTATTTTGTGGGCGTGGCTTGGCGGTCATGTGACCAGGTGGGCATGGCCAACTTGTAAACATCGTGAAACTCACTTAACAATGCTCTTGCTTAGCAACCAAAATTTTGGCTCAATTGTGTTCATAAGTTCTCTTTCTTTCTTTCTTCTTTCTTTCTTTCTTTCTTTCTTTCTTTTCTTCCTTCCTTGTGTCTCTCTCTCCCACTTTCTCTCTTCCTTGTGTCTCTCCTCCTTTCCTTCTTTCTCTTTCTTTCTCCCTGCCATCTCTTTCTATCTTTGCCTTTCTTTTTTCTCTCTCCCTACCTTCCTTCCTTTCTCTTTCTTTCTCTTTCTCTCTCCTGCCATCTCTCACACACACATACATCTCTTCCAATTATATTCGTAGATATATTCTATGAACCAAAACTGACACCCAATAAATCGTATGATCACGGCCATCCGTGTCCTACAACCCAACTCACAGAGCTCCCAATTCAGCCTCTTCCCGCTCTGAGGTTTAACCGAATATGGTTAGTCATCCTGTTGTCTCCTGGCTACGGTTCCCGCCGTCTCAGCAGAGCGGCAGAGAGGGCTAATTTCAAACAGCTTTTTTTCCTTTTGCTGAAGTCTGATTTCTCTGCCGCTCGACAGGTGACTTAGTGGGTGTCTGAAGGTGTTGGGCACACAATGGAAGGCACATGCGTCTCTCTCTCACACACACACACTTTTGGTACACGATCCAAAAAAGGTTAGCCATCACTGGATTAAGCCATAAGCCAGTTCACCAAGCACAGTGGCTAGATTCACAAAATATACTAAGGGAACCAAAACTACCGTAACTATATTTGGCAATGTAATGTATAGTATACTAAGTTATACTTGAATGCTTTTTAAATTCAAGAGATTCAGTGATTCACATAATACACTAACAGTATATATTTACAGCTAAAACAATACGCACCCAGGATGGTGGCATAAGTAATAGTTAAGGGGAAGCATAGAACAAAGAACAATAGAGTTGGAAGGGACTTTGGAGATCTTGTGAGTTTGATCCTAGGTAGAGGCAGATGTAGGGTCCCCTTCTTGGGCAGGGGGTTGGACTAGATGACCTGCAAGGTTCCTTCCAACTTGGTTAATTTGTTAATGCACCTTCTTCTAGTCCAAACCTGCTCGAGCAGGAGACCCTATACCCAGGATGGCGAACCACAGTTGGCACGCTGAGCCATGTCAGGGAACGTGCGCGCGTTGGCCAGCTGAGTTCAGCCTTTTTTAAAGCCATTTTTCACCCTCCCAGGCTCGAGGCTTTATAGGAGCCTGGGGAGGGCGAAAAGAGCCTCCCACCCCACCCGGAGGCCCCCTGGAGTACAAAAAAACCCGGCCCTATGGGCAAACAGGAAGTTCAGGAATGGACTTCCAGTTTGCTGGTAGTCGGTTTAAGCCCTCTGGAGCCTTCAGGAGGCTTCCATGAAGGCTCCGGGGGACTAAAAACGACCCTACAAGCAAACCGGAAGTGACTTCCAGTTTGCTCATAGGGTCGTTTTTTTGCCTTCCGGAGGCTTCAGAAAAGCCTCCTGAAGGTCCCTGAAGCCTCCGGAGGGCTCCGGGGGCGGGGGAGGCTGTTTCGCCCTCCCCAAGCTTCTGGAACCTGGGGAGGGCAAAAAAAAGCATGCAAAAATTGGGGGGGGGTTCATGCATCGCATTATGGGTGCGGCACACTTGCGCATGACCCCCCCCTCCGCTCCCCCCACTTATGGCACAGGAGCCAGAAAAGATTCGCCACAGCTGCCCTATACTATTTCTGACAAATGGCTGTTCAGTCTTTTCTTTAAAATATCAAGTGATGGAACACTCGCAACCTCTGGAAGCAAGCTATTCCATTGGTTTATTGCTCTCACTATTAGGAAATTTCTCCTTAGTTCTAAGGTTGTTTCTCTCCTTGGTTAATTTCCGTCCATTGCTTCTTGTCTTGCCTTCTGGTGCTTTGGAAATAGTTTGACACCCCCCCTCCCCGTCTTTGTAGGAGTGCCTCAAATATTGGAACATTGCTATCATGTCTCCCCTAGCCCCTCTTTTCATCAGATTAACCATACCCAATTCCTGCAACTGTTCTTCATGTTTTAGCCTCCAGACCCCTAATCATCCTTGTTGCTCTTTTCTGCAAAGAAAAGTAAGTGTCTCATCCCCACACATAGTGACTTCGACCTCAACAGGCCACCTGTGTCCGTTAGCAGGAAGTGACCATTTACCACAAATGATCCTAGATACTATAAGAAATGGAGAAATGTCAAACTTACATCAAGCTGTGATTTACTGCTTTGTCAGGAAAGCATGCACTGGATGAATCATTTAACTTTTAAGTAAATCCCAGGGGGCCTTATATTTTTGCCTACAGTGTTAACGAAAGAGTTAAACAACTCTTTAAAACATTTAGGCTTCCCGTGTTTCCTAAAAACATCAAATATGCACAGACAAATGACAAAACTATTATCACTTATTACAATAGCAAACACATAATTTAATTAAAACTAAGCATAATTTCTAGTAATTAGCATAGGGTAGCATTTAATATTTGAAATGTTTTGTCAATTTATTTGGGTGAAAAAAGCACAATGGAGAGTATTTTTCCTGTACATAATCTCTTATAGTCCCATCCCACAAATTTATTGAGTCACTGAGTTTATGAGTAAAGGAATCAAATTATTTAGGTTGGAGGTGGTCTGGAACAAAGACGAATAGGCAATTTAGGATGAAGGGCTGAGATACAGTTTAATTCTGGATTGGTTTACTCATATCTCTACACTGTATATAAATTACTTTCTAAAAAATAAGCCTCTATAGGTCACATCAAACATAGCCATTAAAATCCCAACACTTTTATCCAATTCTTATTCAGATATAGTTACTTGTATGGTAGAAAATTATATAAAGCATTTTATTTCCAAAGCATGTGGCCATCTCCACTGCCCCGTGTAATATAATACAATGGAGATACATTCATGCTATCATCATCAGCTAGAGTATGTTAACATTTTTGTATTTTCTGCTTCTGACAATTTGCTAAGAATATACAATTTTAGTTAAACTCCCTGATTTGAAACGTGCATTTAATAATCTAGTTCAGTGATGGCGAACTTTTTTTGGCACGCGTGCCAAAAGTGGGGGGAACGCAGGGGGGTTGTGCGCAGGCGTGCCACACCCATAATGCAATGCGCGACCCCAGCACGCCTACGCACATGACCAGCGCTCCCCCCCCCAATTTTTTGCATGTTTTTTTCACCCTCCCCAGTCTCCAAAGACTTTATAGGAGCTTGGAGAAGGCGAAAAGAGCCTCCCCTGTCCGTCCCCCCCTAGGCCCTCGGGAGGCTTCAGGAACTTCCCTGAAACCTCCAGAGCGCAAAAAACTGGCCCTACGGGCAGACCGGAAGTTTGGGAATGGTGCTTAGTTTCCATCCATTGCTTCTTGTCCTGCCTTCTGGTGCTTTGGAGGACAAGACAAAGAACAATGGATGGAAACTGATGGAGAGAATCAACCTAGAACTAAGGAGAAACTTCCTGACAGTGAAAGCAATTAACCAGTGGAACTGCCTGCCTTCAGAAGAGATGTAAGACTTACAAGGAAACGCAAGGACAACTTTTAAAGATGTCAACAAAGGAAACATGTCTTTCACATGTGCGAGGAATGTTTTGCATGGCTGGTTTTTTTTGTTTTTTTTTTACGAAACACTTTTTAGAAGAGCCGAGGTGGCGCAGTGGCTAGGGTGCAATACTGCAGGCCACTTCAGCTGACTGTTATCTGCAGTTCAGCGGTTCTAATCTCACCGGCTCAAGGTTGACTCAGCCTTCCATCCTTCCGAGGTGGGTAAAATGAGGACCCAGACTGTGGGGGCGATATGCTGACTCTGTAAACCGCTTAGAGAGGGCTGAAAGCCCTATGAAGCGGTATACAAGTCTAACTGCTATTGCTATCTATCTATCTATCATCTATCCATATCTCTTATCTATCTATCTATCTATCTATCTATCTATCTATCTATCTATCTATCATCTATCTATCATCTATCTATCATCTATCTATCTATCTATCTATCATCTATCTATCTATCAATCAATCAATCTATCAATCAATCTATCTATCTATCATCTATCTATCATCTATCTATCTATCTATCTATCTATCTATCTATCTATCTATCTATCTATCTAATCTATCTATCTATCTATCCGTGACCCGTCAAAAGCGCGGACGGCAAAAGCGCGATCGACAAAATCGCGCCTTTGACGTCATCACAGCGCGACGAAAAAGATCGAAAAATTCAAATAAAAATTAATAAAAATTAAATTAAAGCAAGCCGATTCACATAAAGGTAAGGGTTAGGTTTAGGGTTAGAGTTAGGGTTAGGTTAAGGGTTAGGGTTAGCTTTAGAGCGTTAGCGTTAGCGTTAGGGTTAGGTTAAGGGTTAGCGTTAGGTTTTTCGTTACTTTAACGGTTAGGTTTAGGGTTAGGTTTAGGGTTAGGTTAAGAGTTAGGTTTAGGGTTAGGTTTAGGGTTAGGTTTGGGGGGCTTAGGGTAAGGTTTTCGCTTTATTTTTACATTTTTCGAACTTTTTCGTCGCGCTGTGATGACGTCACAGCGCGCTTTTGTCGAGCGCGCTTTTGTCCTACGCGCTTTTGTGGTGGAACCCTATCTATCTAGAGCCGTGGCTGAGTGGTTAGGGTGCAGTACTGCAGGCCACTTCAGCTGACTGCTATCTGCAGTTCAGCGGTTCAAATCTCACCGGCTCAGGGTTGGCTCAGCCTTCCATCCTTCCGAGGTGGGTGAAATGAGGACCCAGAGTGTGGGGCCGATATGCTGACTCTGTAAACCGCTTAGAGAGGGCTGAAAGCCCTATGAAGCGGTATATAAGTCTAACTGCTATAGCTATTTAAATGTACAATAATGAAATATTGCACTCGATGCTTTACCTGAGATTGTGTACATTTTTAGCTTCCAAATATGGGATATTAGGCTGGCTTGGCTAGCGCCCAACCATGCTAAGTGAAAAAACGTAAACGAGCATCTTTGAAGTATTAACTCCTGAACTACTTCCCGCTCTGGTGGGCGAGCCATTCCACAAGGACCGCGCATCTATAGGCCGCTGGTTCCCGTGGAGCAAAGCCGGTGATTCCGCGTGTAAAGGGAGGCTACGCAGCCTAGTTTTTAAAAACCGCGCGCTAGTCACTACTTCCGCTTCCGGCCGCTACCGGAAGTTCCGGTCCGAGTTGGTCGGGAAGATGTCTCCCACCATGGCGGCAGCCGCGACAGGCCCCAGTTCAGCGGCAGAGTTATTGTTACAGAGGCTGGAGCAGGTGACAGCTGACGGAGAAGCCGGGCTCTGTAGCCTGGAAGCGGCAACGGCGCTTGGCTTGGAACACCAAGTCTTGGTCGGGGCCGTGAAGAGCCTTCAGTCGCTAGGAGAGGTAAGGAGGCAGAGCAGCGCCCCCGAGAGGCGCCGGGCAGAGTCGACACGGCGCCAAACCTCTTGCGGCGGAAAGGGGCGGGTCTATCCGTTGTCAGCCAATGGGCTTGGCGGACTAAGGCTATGCCGACCAATGGCGTTGTTCATAGATTGCATCCACGTGGCTGTGCCTTCAAGACTCCTAAGCAGCGTTTCTCAACCTTGGGGACTTTAAGTCCTGTGGACTTCAACTCCCAGAATCCCCCAGCCAGCACAGCTGGCTGGGGAATTCTGGGAGTTGTCCACAAGACTTAAAGTCCCCAAGTTTGAGAAGCACTGCTCCTAAGGGATGATTTGCCAGGACAAGTCTGCAATTTTCTTGGCAAAGATTTTGAGAAGTAGTTTTTTTCCAATTCTTTCTCCATTGGGCTTTGAATGAGTGGCTGGATCTGCTTTGGTGCCCCAAGACAGAGCTAGAACTCGCAGTGAATTTGATAACACTATTATGTTATCAGACACTTTTTTTTTAAAGGAATTAAGCTGTAGGTGAGAATCTTTGGGTCACTAAGAATAGCAATAGCAGTTAGACTTATATACCGGTTCATAGGGCTTTCAGCCCCCTCTAAGCGGTTTACAGAGTCAGCATATCGCCCCCAACAATCTGGGTCCTCATTTCACCCACCTCGGAAGGATGGAAGGCTGAGTCAACTTTGAGCCGGTGAGATTTGAACCGCCGAACTGCAGATAACAGTCAGCTGAAGTGGCCTGCAGTACTGCACCCTAACCACTGCACCACCTCGGCTCTAGATAGATAGATAGATAGATGATAGATAGATAGATAGATAGATAGATAGATAGATAGATAGATAGATAGATAGATAGATAGATAGATAGATAGATAGATGATAGATAGATGATAGATTGATTGATAGATTGATAGATGATAGATTGATAGATGATAGATGATAGATAGATAGATAGATAGATAGATAGATAGATAGATAGATAGATAGATAGATGATAGATAGATAGATGATAGATAGATGATAGATAGATGATAGATAGATAGATGATAGATAGATGATAGATAGATGATAGATAGATAGATGATAGATAGATGATAGATAGATAGATAGATAGATAGATAGATAGATAGATAGATAGATAGATAGATAGATAGATAGATGATAGATAGATAGATGATAGATAGATGATAGATAGATAGATAGATTGATTGATTGATAGATTGATAGATGATAGATTGATAGATAGATAGATAGATAGATAGATAGATAGATGATAGATGATAGATAGATGATAGATAGATAACTGTAGATAGATAGATAACTGTAAATAGATAGATAACTAGGTAGATAACTAGATAGATAGATAGATGATAGATAGATAGATAGATAGATGATGATGGATGGAAAGATAGATAGATAGATAGATAGATAGATAGATAGATAGATAGATAGATAGATAGATGATAGATAGATGATAGATAGATAGATGATAGATAGATTGATAGATTGATTGATAGATTGATAGATGATAGATAGATAGATAGATGATAGATAGATGATAGATAGATAGATAGATAGATAGATGATAGATAGATAGATAGATGATAGATAGATAGATAGATTGATAGATGATAGATTAGATAGATAGATAGATAAGATTAGATAAGATAAGATAGATAAGATAGATAGAGTAATAGCAGTTAGACTTATATACCGCTTCATAGGGCTTTCAGCCCTCTCTAAGCGGTTTACAGAGTCAGCATATCGCCCCCCACAGTCTGGGTCCTCATTTCACCCACCTCGGAAGGATGGAAGGCTGAGTCAACTTTGAGCCGGTGAGATTAGAAGCACTGAACTGCAGATAACAGTCAGCTGAAGTGGCCTGCAGTACTGCACCCTAACCACTGCGCCACCTCGGTACATGTATAGTCCTCAACTTACAAACAGTTCATTTAGCGACCATTGAAAGTTACAATGGCCCAGAAAAAAGTGGCTTACAACTGTTTTTCAC
Organism: Thamnophis sirtalis; assembly: GCF_051295495.1. Classification (NCBI taxonomy): domain Eukaryota; kingdom Metazoa; phylum Chordata; class Lepidosauria; order Squamata; family Natricidae; genus Thamnophis; species Thamnophis sirtalis. The sequence goes on along the minus strand of NW_028261383.1, from coordinate 175,433,369 downwards.
ACTTATAATCATTGCAGCATCCTCATAGTCATGGGATCAAAATTCAGATGCTTGGCAACTGAGTCGTATTTATGATATTTGCAACGACCAAGGGTCACGTGATCACCTTTTGTGATCTGACAAGCAAAGTCAGTGGGGAAGCCATGTTATTAAGTTAACAACTGCAGCGATTAACAAATTTGGCAAGAAAGGTTGTAAAATGGGGCAAAATTTACTTAACATTTGTCTCACTTAACAACATATATTTTGGGCTCAATTGTAGTTGTAAGTCTGCACCTTACCCACCAGCAAATACTAAAGCTGAGCTGCAAAAAACAAGATGATACCTGCAAAGTTAAAAAAAAAAACCTCTTTCATTCCATAAAATCTTCATTTTGCAGCCTAGATTTAATAGTCTTAACCTCATCATAAGTATTTCCAGTTCCCAATTACATTTGATTAAAACTGATCATTGTGATTGAAGAGTAATTAGAAAAGGAAATTGTAGTGAAAGATTATTCTAAAAATGCTAATAAGAAAACTTAATAATTGGACTTGGCCCTGGTACATGTGCATTGAGATTGTCCTTAAATATTCCCACATGTAACTGTTGCCTAATTGTCACTGAGAGGACTTCAATTTACAGGTGGGAATTTCATATGGCAAAATGTGAAGAATTCACATAAATGATAGAAAAGGAGTAAAACTAAGCTAGAATCTTCTAAGTTCGTGGATGTGCTTTCTTATATAAATGTTAGCCATTTGGTTTTGTGAAACTTTAGGTATAAATATGTTATTTTTCTCACCCACAATCCAAGCAGGTACTGCAGATCTGCAGAAGTTCTGGTGTACTTTAAAACTTTCTAAGAACTCCACAGACTTATTATTATTCTTTTATCAAACACAGCACTCTTGGCTTTTTCCCTATTTTTGTTGCCAAGGAAGATATTTTTTGATGTTCTTTTTAGGTGATCGAAGCTGAGCAACGTACATCCAAAACGTGGGAATTGACACCTGAGGGCCAAGAGATTATTCACGAAGGGAGCCATGAGGTCCGAGTATTTAATAGCATCCCCCCTGAGGGTCTGCTTCAGAGTGAACTCATGGTAAAAAAAAAAATTCCTCATCTCTATATACTTATTGTATTAAATTGTTACCGAGAAATTATTTGTTTGATATTATCTGCTGTGGATCTATATTTAGCATGGATCTAAATTTAAGTTGTTTTTTGCTGATCTGATTCTATGGCTTCTCATCTGATGAGATAATGTTTACCTTGTTTTACTGTAGAAGATGCCAAGTGGAAAGGTGGGATTCAGCAAAGCAATGTCCAACAAATGGATACGGCTAGACAAGAGCTCAGAAAGTGGGCCTCGGATATTCCAGGCAGTGAGTAATCAAAATTCCTATCTGTAGGGCATCCCTGTTTCTTGCAGCATTATATTTCTGCTCCCTAACCGTCCAAAGTGGAACAAAAATAGTACATATTTAAGAACGAACTAAATAAATTCGGTGTTGCTTGAATACTTTTGAATCCAAGAAAAACAGGAAGAGAGTGAGAACTTTGCACTTCTATCCATTGTGAGCATCTTTCTCTCCTAGATGGAATCTGTTCAGGACACAGTAAGGGAAAAGCTGCTTCAAGTTCAGAAGGGAGAAACTAATTGTTTAGAAGAGAAAGATAAAAATGAACTGAAGAAACGAAAACTCCTAGCAGAAGTGTGAGTTTAAATCCTGATATCTGTTATGCTCAATATGTTTTTTGTTGTGTGAGCTCTTCATACAAGTTTCTTCGGTGATGTTTCCTAGGTTGTTCTGTTTCAGGGTTTGAACAATATTGCAAAGCATTCAAGAAAAGAGATAGTCACTTTGCGGTTAATTACTTCATTTACATTCTTATTATTTTCCAAAAAGGAGCCATGGTCAGCAGGACTGGTTGAATAAATCTTTGGCTATGGGGATTTGAAGATGGATGAATTGGATCCGTCTTTCTCATTAATTCCTACTCCTTGTGTTGATAATTCACTCCTGGAGTTTTCACCAACAATTTGTTTTGTTTCACATATATTCTGTCTTGATTTGATTAATTTTTAAGGCAATTTGCTTTCATGCTCAGTACAAAATCGTATGAATACATTCTGTGTGTGTGATATATATATACATCTCACACACACATATATATGTGTGTGTGTGCGTGTGTGTGTTTTTATTTGTGCTGATAAATAAATAAAGGGAGACTAGAAGGGAGACTAGTATAGATCTATTTCAAGCTATTTAGCTCTCATCAGCTAGCCATACCCTTACTGGGATTCGAACCTGGGCTATATTACATACTAGGCAGACTTCTTAGCCATTAGGCCACAGGCTCTTATCCGTTATCAGCGAAGCCAGGGTGAAAGGTATCTATTAGATTTTTTTTTTTACAATCCCTGGTAAGCCCCAATTATGGGAGGAAGCTAACTGCTTCCATCATCAGTCAATCGGCTCGTCACAAGAGTCCATCACAACAGAAACCCAATATTTTTACTGTTGCCTTTGTTATATTTGTGTTTTTTTATTTGTGCTGATAAATAAATAAAGGGAGACTAGTATAGATCTAGTCTCCTAGTATTATATATATATATAGTATTGACTTTAAATATATAATACTAGTATATATATGTATGTATGTATGTATGTATGTATGTATGTATGTATGTATGTATATGTATAATGAATTGCTTTAGTTTGCAAATCTCTTACGAAATGCTCTTTGCAATAGAACTTTGAATGATTCTGCCTTCTTCCCAAGAGATGATGCATCAAAACTTGTGTTTCATTTTAGGACCATAAAGACATATTGGGTTAAAAAAGGAAGAGCTTTTAGCACAACTATTGCTAAACAAGAGACAGATCTTACACCAGAGATGATTGCCAGGTAAGCAATTCTGATGTCACTTATAGTATGGTCCTGGTTAAGTTTGGAGCTGGGCCTACAAATTGCCATTTCTGCCTGGAAATTTGCTTTTGATTTCTGCACGTGGACCTTGGTTACAGGTTTGCTTCACTATATAGAGTCGAATTTCACCCTTTACAGTCTTACAACTAACAGGATGCTAAAATGGATTCATAACTTCAAACCCTTCCTGCCAAAATTCTTAACCTCCCTGTTTTCAATTGTGTTTGATTGCCTTTATGTGAAGTTTAAAAAAATGAGTGTGATTTTTTTTTATGAAGATATATATTGTTGTAATGAAAACTGTTCTCAGAGCAATCACAGCCTATTGCTAAATGCATTATCTTTCTCGTGTTCTTCCTGTCCCCCCCACCCCATACTTGCAGTGGTTCTTGGAGAGATTTGAAATTCAAGTCTTATAATTTTGAGGCACTGGGCATTATGCCTGAGAGCGGCCATCTCCATCCATTGCTGAAGGTCCGCACTCAGTTCCGGCAGATCTTCCTTGAAATGGGGTATGTACTAAATAATATACGGGCAGGAGAAGACTCAACTCAAACATACCGATCTTTGGGATTCAATCACATTGTATACAAAATAATGGCTGCTAGGAAAATAGAGCCAAGGTGGCGCAGTGGTTAAATGCAGCACTGCAGGCTACTGCTAGATCAGCAGGTCAGCGGTTCAAATCTCACCGGCTCAGGGTTGACTCAGCCTTCCATCCTTCCGAGGTGGGTAAAATGAGGAGCCAGATTGTTGGGGGCAATATGCTGACTCTCTGTAAACCGCTTAGAGAGGCCTGAAAGCCCTATGAAGCGGTATATAAGTCTACTGCTATTGCTATAAATAAAAGAAATTTCATTTTCATGACCCGACAAAAGGGCGAACGACAAAACCACGCCCGACTAAACCGCGTCGCTAAAACCGTGATGTCATCAATGCGCCGACAACAGTGTGCCTACAACAGAACGGAGACAGAAGGGCGATTTCAGTCGACAGAGGGGCAATTTAAGTTAAGATAAGGGTTAGGTTTAGCGTTACGTTTAGCATTACGTTTAGGGTTAGGTTTAGTTTTATAGCGTGCTTCTGTCGCCGCACTGTTGTCGCCGCGTTTTAGCGCTCATTCGTCAGAGTGCTTTAGAACTCACGGTTTTGTCACCACGGTTTTGTCGTTCGCCCTTTTGTTGGTGAACCATTTATTTTTGTTAATTGGGTGTAAATTCCTCTGAGTATTTTGGTTAGAGCAAGTCCCCTTTGGTGGCTATTGTGGCTAGATGTGATGGGTTCAACGACAAACGCACACTCAACAAAACCGCGCTGACAAAACTGCGGCGAGAAAACAGCAAGGATGAAATCACGCCCACAGAAGCGCGCTGATAAATGCGCGTCGACGAAAGCGTGCCATCAACAAACAACATGAAAACAACGTAATAACCCTAAACCTAACCCTAACCCTTACCTTAACCCTAATCACGCTTTCGTCAGCGCACATTTATCGGCACGCTTCTGTGGGCGCGATTTCGTCCTCGCTGTTTTCTCGCCACGGTTTTGTCGGCGCGCTTTTGTCGGGAGCGCATTTGACGGGTCACGGATGTGATGTTTTTCCCTGTGCTAATGTCAGAGTATAAGTTAGGCATGGGACCCATCCCCTTAATGTTTAATTGAAACTTTGTCTCCCTCTTCAGTTTCACAGAAATGCCCACCAATAATTACATTGAGAGCTCCTTCTGGAACTTTGATGCCCTCTTTCAACCACAGCAGCATCCGGCCCGAGACCAGCATGACACTTTCTTCATGAAGGGTTGGTTCCATTGTTTATCTAAAACAGTGTTTCTCAACCTTGGTGACTTTTAAGTCCTTTGGACTTCAACTCCCAGAATTCCTCAGCCAGCACAGCTGGCTGAGGAATTCTAGGAGTTGAAGTCCAAAGGACTTAAAGTCGCCAAGGTTGAGAAACACTGATCTAAAATATAACAACTTTTATCTCTTAATATGTCAGAGTGAAGAATATACCGTATTTATCGGCGTATAACACGCAGTTTTAAAACTAAAATTGGAAGCTTAAACCCTGCCTGCGTGTTATACGCCGATCTCAGCCTGGCGGCAGCGTCACACAAACTATGGAAGGAGGGGGAGGAGGAGGGAACCAAAGAGAGCTTTTACCGAGTCTGCGCCCCACAGCCAGGACCGTCCTGGCGCCTCCAGCCGCGTTTCTTCCTGCAAAGCCCTTCGGGCAACCCGAGAGTTCCGCTTGACGCCAGAAGGGCTTTGCAGGAAGAAACGCGGCGTTTCTTCCTGCAAAGCCCTTCGGGCAACCCGAGAGTTCCGCTTGACGCCAGAAGGGCTTTGCGGGGAAGAAACGCGGCTGGAGGCGCAAGGACGGTCCTGGCTGTGGGGCGCAGACTCGGTAAAAGCCTCTCCTCCTCCTCCTCCTCCTCCTCCTCCTCCTCCTCCTCCTCCTCCTCCTCCTTCTTTCTGGAGCCCCTTCCTCAAAGATTTGGTACCAAAGCAATGGCGGTGAGGAAGTTGTGTCTTTTGGATTTTGCACTGTTGTCTTTTCAATGGTTCTCAGACTGGTTGAACCTTTAGCAGCTGGGGTGATATTCTTTACTGTTAAGGTTACAATTGGATGTGTTGGACAAATCTTAAAAGATGAAACTTTTATTAAAACGTTTGACTTAACTAAAAACGTCTTCCTTTTTCTTCTTCTTCTTAAATATGATTTATTTATTTATTTTTACTTCAGAAGTTTGATGACCGTTGTACAAACTAATCCAACCTAAATGTAGAGGAGGAGAAGAAGGGGGGGGATTTAAAAAGAGCAGAGGAAAAAGAAAAGAAAGCATGAAGAAAACATAAAGAAAGGGATGGGAGGGAGGGAAGGAAGGAAGGCACTTTATGTTGAAACAGAAAATATTATATAAGGAAGAAAATGGAAATAACTTTTTGCTCAAAGAGGTGTTTTTTCATTTCATATTTGCCTTTTAAGAGGAGTTAATGTTATAATTCATGTTCTAATGTTATAAATTTTAATCCAACATTAAGTTCCGAGCTTCCAAGTCATTTATTTTTAATGAAAAAAATTTTTACTCAAAATTTTTGTGTTAAAATGGGGGATGCGTGTTATACGCCGGTGCGTGTTATACGCCGATAAATACGGTAAATCTGGTCTCCTTTTAAGGCTGATTTGGAGCTGCAGGTCCCTATGCATTTCCTACAGAGATCCGGGGGCCACTTGGTTCCCATTTAAATGTGTAGCTGCCCTTTTAAATTGCTCTAAGTGCATTTTTACAAAATTGAGCATTGGAACATTTAGGATGTTGTCTGCATGCTATGGATATGAACCAAACAGCTCCATGTGAAGAACCTGCCAACATAAGGAAGGAGTAAAAATGAAGTGAGGATATAGAGTATATGAGAGTATAAAAAAGGAGCTAACGGCAATCCTATAGTGTATGTTAACACTGCAAGTCAGAAGTCAAGATAAATATCCCATCAATTTCTCCTTGTCCCTTCCCTTCCCTAGAATTACCCTTTCCTTGGACAATACCAAAAGTCCATTGCTTTCATTTCCCTTCCCATCCCAGACCTCCTCTTTGAATAAATTCAGCATTCATATTTGTCCCAATAATTTGAGTATTCTAAATCTAACTCTTTATCATTTTGTGAATGGGTGTGCTCCCTATGAGTACCATTTTTGAGAAGTTGTAGTGCATATCATTACAAAATTCTAGATGTATCCTTTGGTCCAAAAGGTTGGAGTTTTCTGTATAAATTCTGGTTCCACCACAAAACCGCGGTAGACTAAAGCGCGCTCAACGAAAGCGCGTACCTGACGTCATCACAGCGCGACGAAAACATCACGCTGTGAGCGGTAAAGTTAAAATTCACACGAAAACCTTACCCTAACCCCCCCAAACCTAACCCTAAACCTAACCCTAAACCTAATCCTTAACCTAATGCTAAACCTAACCCTAACGCTTAACGTAACCCTAAACCTAACCCTTACCTTTACTTGAATCGGCTTGCTTTAAAAGCGCTTTTTAAAGCGCCCTTTTTTCTCCGCGGTCGTATTTGTCGCGCTGCTGATGACGTCAGGTACGCGCTTTAATCGGGCGCGCTTTAGTGAACCGCGGTTTTGTCATGCCACGATAAATTCTTCCTTTTTAAGATGCTTTCTGTAAATATTCTAGGATGTGGCACCCATTTTTCTCTGGGAAATAATAGCTGGAGTATGGCTTTTATGTTCTTGCCTTGAGTCTAGATAATGATGAAGGCAACAGATGTAAAGTCTTTGTGCTCTTTTTGAGTGTGTACGGAGCCTTTGCATGCCTGGATAATTTTCTACAAGTTTAATTTCTTTCAGATCCTTCTGAAGCGATTGACTTCCCCATGGATTACTTGAAGAGAGTAAAGAGGGTGCATTCGCAGGGAGGGTACGGTTCTCAAGGGTGAGTTCATTAACATGCTTCATCCTGACATTGTGCAAACAGAAAAGCATGAATAATTGTTGTGGAGAGTTCAGTGCAACAGCTGGCATGGAAGGACTTTTTTTCTTGTTACTGAGTCTAGAACGTGAAGGGAGATACTTTGCTGTGAAACTTGTGACATTAGAGAAGGCAAAGATGGGAGATTTGATGCTGACACATGAATTCAGTAGTGGAATCCTAGCAGTTTTTGGAGCTGGTTCATATTGAGTAAAAGTGTTATTGTATAGCAATAGCATTTATATTTATAATCACCTTATAGCGCTTTACACAACTCTGGACGGTTTATAATGCTAGCATTATTTGCATAAATGAGCCGAAGTGGCGCAGTGGTTAAATGCAGCACTGCAGGCTACTTCAGCTGACTGCAGTTCTGCAGTTCGGCTGTTCAAATCTCACCGGCTCAGGGTTGACTCAGCCTTCCAGCCTTCCGAGGTGGGTAAAATGAGGACCCAGATTGTTGGGGGCGATATGCTGACTCTGTAAACCGCTTAGCGAGGGCTGAAAGCCCTATGAAGCGGTATATAAGTCTAACTGCTATTGCTATTGCTATATTGTCTCCAGCAATCTGGCTCCTTATTTTACTGGCCTTGGAAGGATGGAAGGCTGAGTCAAACTTGAACCCCATCAGGATTGAACTCTAGGGTGTGGGCAGAGTTTGCCTGCAAGACTGTTCTTTCACTACTGTGCCACCAAGACTCTCTATACACTAGAAATGACAGAATTTTTAAACTTTAGGTCTAGTGGATCAACTATTTTTTTCTTGTTCTGCAGAGAAATCACATTTACGCTGATTTCTCAAGTCATGTAACTCATATGAATTGCTTCATCCAATTCCCGCATTTTTATGTTAATCTGTTCCCTTCCTCCTTTTAGTTACAAATATGAATGGAAACTGGAGGAGGCTAGGAAGAACCTTCTTCGAACACATACCACAGCTGTCAGTGCCCGGATGCTCTATCAGCTGGCACAGCAGGTAAATACTAGGGGGGGGGGTTCTTTTATAGTTTGAAGAATACTTGCATTGCAAACCCTTGTTAACAAAATATTTGTGGGTTTAAAGCCGATAGAACTTGATAAGAATAAAACTGGGTATTTGAATCAAATGGAAATGCCAAGCTGTGATAATTGCTTCTACTTACAGGAGAAGTTCACGCCAACCAAATACTTCTCCATTGATCGTGTCTTCAGGAATGAGACACTGGATGCTACACATCTGGCAGAGTTCCACCAGATTGAGGGTGTGGTGGCTGATTATGGTTTGACACTCGGGGACCTTATGGGTGTCCTGAAAGAATTCTTCACCAAACTGGGTAAGAGATGGTGGAAAGTCAATGTGTGGGATAAAGGGCAGCAGTTTAAGGCGATGAGCTTTTTAGGTGTTATTTTTCTTTTTTCAAGAAACTAGTTACCATGTACGGGTTCTGGGAAGTTGGGGGGGGGGAGGTTGTGGGGGGTGGGGGGGAGGGATATATATCAGGTTTGACGAGACGTGTTAGATTTTAATGTAATTTGACCCTACATGTATACTGTTTTTTCTTATATTTTCATTACTATTATTATTACTATTTTTTCTTTAAAACTAGGATATGTTAAGCATATTGACATGTAGCGGAAATACACCAATGAGTGGAGGAGTGGGAAACAGAAGGGAGAAGAAAGATGGGAAGAGAGGGATAGGAGAGAGAGTAAGGGGGGAAGATGAGAAGGATAAGGAGGAGTGGAATGTAGAGAGAGGAGCAGTAGAAAGGGAGGGGAAGTAGGGTAGAAAAGGATGATGGAGGGAAGATAGAAAGTTGAAGGGTGGTAGAAGAAAGAGGTGTATGGAGAGGAGAAGAGCTATAATGGCTTTCTATTTTTCTGGGCATTGTTGACAAGAGGAACTGATGTAATTATTATTTAATACTATATGATACGGGCTATGTATAGTATACATGTGAGTGTATGTTATGAAAATGGACATAAAACATATTTATAAAAAAAAAACCTAGCTTCTTCTTTCTACGTAACAGGAATCACACAACTGCGCTTCAAACCTGCTTACAATCCTTACACAGAGCCCAGCATGGAGGTTTTCAGCTACCATCAAGGTGATTTTTTTTTAAAAAAAAAAAGATATATTAAAAACAAAAGAATTGTGTAGTTGGAGTGTAGTTTTGGCTACGGCAGAATTTGAGTGCTCTTCCCTCTTCAAATTAAAGTTTTCCCAAACAACTTGGTTGATTTACAAAATAACCTTTGGCAGTAAAGATCAATCATGCAAAGTACTGGGAATAATGAAAGCAACTTTTGAGGAAATGTCAATAAGTCTGTTTTTAGCTTGCTTCCACATCAGTCAAGGAGGCATCAGTTGCATGCCTATTGTCTTTAAGAAATAATTCCAACTGCTTTCATTTCAGCCATTGATAATTCCTTTACGACTCACGTAATTGCAAAAAATTGAGAATACACTATAACTGAGGAAACTTTCCCTCTGTGTTAACACACTTTGAAAGCATGCATTGTCATCATCTGTTGTTGGAGTTCCTCTTTGAGGTCCTTGATATTAAAGGAAATAACACCCCCCCCCACTTAAACAAAACACTTTTCAGAACACAATGACAACATTTTCAGTCTTTCAGATTAAATGGGTAGCTCATTTAGGCCTCATTCCCCCCCCCCCCCAAGCCCCTTATAAAATATAATAAATACCTTACCATATTCTCCTTGGTGTATGGCTGTTCAGCTAATAAATAAATAAAAATGCTTAAAACCCATAAGATAATTCTTATCTTAAGATAAATCTTATTAATTATAAGAGCCGAGGTGGCGCAGTGGTTAGAGTGCAGTACTGCAGGCCACTTTAGCTGACTGTGATCTGCAGTTCAGCGGTTCTAATCTCACCGGCTCAAGGTCGACTCAGCCTTCCATCCTTCCGAGGTGGGTGAAATGAGGACCCGGACTGTGGGGGCAAGTTGCTGACTCAATTTGCTAAAAAATTTGTAAACCGCTTAGAGAGGGCTGAAAGCCCTATGAAGCGGTATATAAGTCTAATAAATAAATAAATAAATAAATAAATAAATAAATAAATAAATTTCAGGCTATTTCAGAGGAAGGGACAGAACATGTAAGAACCTGAACAAGGAAGCAAAAATCCCCAATAAAATCTCAATTTTTAAAGGATTCTTGAATTTCTAAATCCTGGGGGCTTCATAATCAAACATTATTTTGTTTGTTAGATACTTCGTTACCCAAAGGTACTACAGAACACTCCTAGAATTAGTATCCAAGCAATTTAGGCTTCAGAAGCACAGCTTTTATACTACGCTGGTGTTCTATCTCTGTCTTACCAACTTCAAAATGCAAATACATCAGAAAATTTGGACCCAAACGTTCATTTTGCTTTCCAAAACTGATGTACAGTTGACCAAAGCTTAAGAAACCTGTCCTTGATTTAATCTTGGGAAAAAAATGAGTAAGAGCCGAGGTGGCGCAGTGGTTAAATGCAGCACTGCAGGCCACTTCAGCTGACTGCTAGTTCTGCAGTTCGGCTGTTCAAATCTCACCAGCTCAGGGTTGACTCAGCCTTCCGTCCTTCCGAGGTGGGTGAAATGAGGACCCGGACTGTGGGGGCGATATGCTGACTCTTGTAAACCGCTTAGAGAGGGCTGAAAGCCCTATGAAGCGGTATATAAGTCTAACTGCTATTGCTATATTACTATCTTGTCCTGTTTTATACCATTTCAGAATATCCCTTCAGCCATCAACCTGACATATTCCTTCCTGCCTCTCTTTGTCAGGAAAAGACCTGCATTTCTATATTGGTCAGAATCCCAGCAGGAAGTGCTGAATGGATTCCAGTAACCAGGCTCGAGGTCTACCCAGTAACTTGAAACCCTTGGCTTTGTGTACCCAGATTCGCACTTTGCCAGTTTAACTGTAGATATTTCCATTTTCTTTCAGGGTTAAAGAAATGGGTGGAAGTGGGAAATTCAGGAGTCTTCCGCCCAGAAATGCTGCTGCCTATGGGCCTGCCTGATGGGGTATCTGTCATTGCCTGGGGGCTTTCTCTGGAACGGTGAGTGTCTTGGAGAATCCGTTAAGGTGCCTTGTGCTGCCTTGGCCAGAAGTCTCTAAAGGCCAAGGGCTACGTATATTTGTGGGAGAAACTATGAAGTACCTCCCATAACTCATACGATTCCTTTCTAGGATAATTAGCACATGAAACTAATCTATGGGGAAGCTTCTGTTTGCAATTTTTTAATTTAGATTTTTTTTTTAAACAATACAAGAATAACTATTGAAGTCCCTCTGGAACGAGCTCCCTGTTGAGATCCGGACCCTTACTACCCTCTCGGCCTTCCGCAAAGCCACCAAGTCCTGGCTGTTCCAGCAGGCTGGGGGGAGCTGAGAAGCATCTACCTCCACGGAAATTGTGAATGTTGGTTTTGTTTTTAATATGTTGTCTTTGTCTCGTTCCCCCTTTCCCTTGTCTTTTGTGAGCCGCCCAGAGTCCTCCGGGAGTGGGCGGCATACAAGACAAATAAATAATAATAAAATAATAAAGACAAATTGTACACTAAGACCGCCTACAGCCACACTCCTCTAAACCGCCGGTAAGATCCCACAGGGTTGGCCTCCTTCAGATGCCGTCAGCCAGACGGCAGGAGGGCCTTCTCTGTGGCTGCCCCGACCCTTTGGAACGAACTACCCCCAGAAATCCGGACCTTGCCCACTCTCATGGCCTTCAGGAAAGCTGTCAAAACCTGGCTATTCCGGCAGGCCTGGGGCTGTTGACCTCATTGTTGAGGTCCAGCCCCAACCGAAATGAATGTATCTGTGTTGTTTTTAACTTGTCTATTTTATTTTTTATTTTATTTTCCTTTCTTTCCCCTCTCTGTAAGCCGCCTGGGATTGGGCGGCCTATAAATAAAATTAAACTTGAAACTTGAAACTAAGAAAACTAAAGAGTAATTCTGGGGGGAAAAGAACCCAACTGCAGAGCTAACTAGAGACAGCACTTACTCTCAACCAACCCACACAAGCCCCCCCAGTAGTACCCCTCCCAATGACTCTCACCTGATACAACCTATCCATCACAAGATTCTAACTGATGACTCACACCTGACCCTCACATAACGTACCCACACCCGAAGCTCTTACAAAGAGAAGGACACCGACATTGACATCCCCCTAAACTCCGTTGAAAATGTTACCTGGGCCTGAAACATGAAACATTTGGAAACCAACCCACAAGCTCGGACGACAAAGCTTCACCCTCAAAGAACACAATATATTGATACAATAGATAAGCATTTGTCCAAATAAAATCCTATTTTAAGAAATCATTAAAGTCTATATTTGAACCCATTAAATACCTCCAGTATAGGAAGATGGTAACCAACCCTTTTAAAATTCACCCACTTCCTTTGTGCAGACATAAATCAGTTCTTTTAGATCAGTGCCTTGGTCCATAGGATTTCAGTCCAAAGGACGGTCCTTGTAGGGGTACGATAGATCCCCAGTGGTTGGGGGGGGGGCAGATAGGTGGACACTGTATTGTGAATTCCGTTCTAACTGTCCATGTGTTTACTTGTCTTTTTCCTTGAGTTTCCATTGTGACTCAGTGCATTATTGCCTTTTGCAATAGTTAGCAACTCCTTCAGATTGTCTGCCGTTTTGAAACGGGTGTGTACTTAATAGTTAAACTGTTTCCAGCCAATCCTTTGTGAGACTTTTCTCTGTTCTCTTCCAGGCCCACCATGATCAAATACGGCATCAATAACATCCGGGAATTAGTTGGTCACAGAGTCAATCTGCAGATGGTCTACGATAGCCCACTTTGCCGCTTGGATACCTAGGGATTAGAAACCGGCTGCTCTCTCTTCGTATCTTCTTATTTATTGCCACTGCTCTTTGCCAGTGAGCAGATTGGACCTCTGTACTCCAAGCTGCTGTAGGGGAAGTAACAAGACCATAGGGAAGGCGCCTAGTCTTCATTTAGCAACATCTTCCATCAAGATTGAATGGATTCTCCCTAGTCGTAGTCCTATTTATGCGCACATTTCAGATACCTCTCAACATGAAATTGGAATTCGATCCTTCAAATGATAAGGGCAGTTTCAGTTATCTGATTTCCTTGTAATGCAACTGGGCCGTCGTGCCCTCAAGCTCTTTGGAATGGAAAAAAAAATTGATTTCTCACTACCTACCTTCACCGTTTCAGTTCTAGTAATTTTTTTTTATTTTTAACAGTTACGAGTAAAAGAAAGAATCCTAATGTGCAGTGAGAATCTGTGAGCCAAGCAATGGAGGTGGGAAAAAAGCAGCAGATGCTTGACTAAGGATTGGTGACCATGGATTATGAACTAAAATATCCCAATTTAATGACATAAGAAAAGTTTCAGAAGGGCAGTCTCTAGGCCAGTGTTTCTCAAACTTGGCGACTTGAAGTCCTGTGGACTTCAAGTCGCCAAGGTTGAGAAACACTGCTCTAGGCTGATGTTAAAAGGTAGAATCACTATAACAAAGCAGTCCATAGCGTATTCACCTATTCTGCTACGATGAGACTTTCCCTTTCAGTTCTGGGAGCCTTGTTTGGCATATCCTTGTTCTATAAGACTATTTTGTCTTCACCTTTGTAGTCCTGATGTCGTACGCGGAGCTCTTTCTAGGGTTATATGTACTTCCTCAGCCTGGGTCGGGGAACATGTGCAGGTGGGAGTTCTGGTCAAAAGTGAAGGCTGGAAACCTGAAACAGTTGAGGGCTCTGGTTCATCTTTGTCTGGGTCCTCTGGCTGTGGCCCCAACAGGCAGTCTGGGAAGAGAAATTGAAGAGAGCATATCAAGCAGCCTCAGAGACTGTTTTATCCTAAGTAAAGATGACACATAAGCCACACCCTGTAATTGATACCCTATAGGTAAATTCCTATAATAAAGGAAAGTTGGTAGATTGGTCATAATAAAATAAGACAACTTTCTGTGATAGCTTCAGACTTTCACGACTGAAATATTTCTTTGCAAATCTGTGTTCTACAAGTTCCATATTATAATCATTCCCCGTGCTTGAATATAGCATGTAAGTTAACTGAAAGTGCAGGGGTCAGGATAATTGAGTTAAATTCCTAGATATGCAGTAGTAAAAAAGTTTAAAGGTTATAGTTCATTGGTAGTTCTGAACTGAGTTTTAGTGTTATAGCACTTAAGAAGAATTCTAGTGATTTCCTGCTATATTTTTCCAGGACAGAGAAAAGGCCTGAATTTGGGGAAGGGGGGGTTCAGGAATTCCAGAAAATGTTGAAAATATTCTGCAAGAGAAGCAACTATCAAAAACCAATTTCCTCCAGTGTTGAAAGGAAAGCAAAACATGAGCCATTGGTTATTTTTTTCAAATAACCTAAAAACCTCAAAAATCCAAAGTCTGTGTGATATTATCTGTCCTGACCACATTAAAATCTAACTCATTGTTAAGATTGCCTCGTCTTCTAGATTTTAGTACTTATGACACAACTTGCAGTAATTGTTATTATGGTTCATTACACAATCAACTAGATGTTTACACTGAATTTGGTATTTTTACCCATGTATCAAGTCCTTCCCAAAGACTTGGGATAATAAGTTTTTAGGAGTAAATCAAAGGTAGTAGTGGTTTTCTTATTTTCTGGGCTCCATAGTTGAGTATGGAATTTGAAGCTGATCTCTTAATAAATGACATGAACTTGCATGTATTTCATGCACCTCAACTTCTGCAAGAGGAGAAGAAACCACAATTGTGTCAGTGGTATGATAGGTGTGCTGGGGACACCCTTTGGACCACACTCGGAAATGTGTTCCCTTGTTTTGGACTTTTAAGTTTTGCAATGCGATGTCCGGCTTTAAATACTACTAATGTGTATATTAAATGTATATTTGCCGTAAAAATCATATTAAAATATATTCCTTTGTATTTGAAAGTGCAAATTAATGCAGAAACAGGGTAGACCGATTTATAATAATAGTCAAAACTGACATACATTGAAGAACAGCATAGAACAAACACGATTCTAGAATTACACTAAATATAGTATTTATGATCACTACTATAACTGATTTAAGTGGTAGGAGCATCCATTTAATTTTGCAGTATTTCTGAGTAAAACTCCCTGTTTTCCTGATATAATGAAAGGCATATATTAGTGGAAAAGATTCTTACCCAGGATACATTACATATGGGGGGAAGTTATATAACTCTGTCTATATGTTGAAACGCAGTAATCCACAGAATATTTGGAGAACAGGTCTTATTTTCCATATATTAAGCTGCAGTTGACCATACTGAGAAAAAGATTTTTTACCCTTAGTGTTGAATATTGAGATGGTACAAGGGCAGAGAAAAAGTTACAGAGCACAGAATTTATGCTCCTCACCATTTCAGTTCTATGAGTATGTGGCTCTTTAGGCCTATATATTCCTGAAATAATAGGTAACATTTACTGAAAGTAGAGAATTAAGATTTATTATGATTCTGTAATTGTCTCCTATGCCTGGCGTGATATTGCCTTTTCCCATGATGACCAATCAGTACATCACTCAAAAATAAGACTGGTAGTCCTCAACTTACAGCCATTTGTTCAGCAACTGTTGGAAGTTGAGATGGTGCTGGACAAAGGGACCAGTCCTCAAAGTTAGTGCAGCGACGCGGTTTAGTTGTTGCCCTTTTGTTGGTGAACCAGTCATAGCATGGCAAGCAGCCCTAAAACCATGTAATTCTGGGGGTGCTTGGTGCCCCAAACGGCAGACTACAAGGTAGCCAAAGGGGGAGCTGAGGGGAGTTGAAAAAGAAGCCGTCTCTTGAAAGAATCCAAGTCCAAAGTGCCTTGTGTTGGAAGAGGTCTTTGGTTATCAACTGTAGAATACGGGTAACAACAAGAATGGGAAGGGTTGGTGTTCTGACCCCCCTCCTTGCTCGTTCAGAAACGACAGCCAGAGAGAACTTCAAAGGAAATATCTTTTATCAGTCCCGGCTCAAGCTGGCTGCGAGCCCAAAATAAACATAGATAAAGTCTCTGGCAAAAAGTTAAACAGCAAATGCAAAAACAAAACTCTTACAGCAAACCAGGTTTACAGAATGCACATCACTTATCCAAGTGCCTCTTTGAATCATGAACACGAACTCGAACAGGAACTGAACTCACGAACAAACAAACGACGTTGACTTCTGCACCTAAGGCGTGGCACCGTCCATCTTTTATCCACAGGAGGAGATCCTAAACGAGCCCCAGCTGCTTGTTATCCTCTCCTGCGAGCATCCTGAAACCCCTCACAGGAGATTTCTGTGTCAGTCTGATAGCAGCTCCAAAGGCTTCGACCGAGCCACAACAGTTGGAATCGCCATTGCTAAGCGATATGGTCACATCGTCATGTTGTGATTAGCAATTGCATCGCTTAGTAAATTCTGGTCCCAGTTCTAGTTGTAAGTCAAGGGCTACTTATAATTTATATCAGTGTTTCTCAACCTTGGCCACTTGAAGATGTCCGGACTTCAACTCCCAGAATTCCCCAGCAGTGGTTAGGACAGTGTTTCTCAACCTTGTCAACTTGAAGATGTCCGGACTTCAACTCCCAGAATTCCCCAGCAGTGGTTAGGACAGTGTTTCTCAACCTTGTCAACTTGAAGATGTCCGGACTTCAACTCCCAGAATTCCCCAGCCAGCATTCGCTGGCTGGGGAATTCTGGGAGTTGAAGTCCAGACATCTTCAAGTAGCCAAGGTTGAGAAACACTGATTTATATAGTTATAATGAACTTAGCATTTTGCCATAGAACTTGCATTTAAAAACACTACATCTTAAAAGTGGTTGCCTCAGCAGCACTGCCCTTACCTGCTAGGTCATGAGCCAGGTCCTTGATTAAATGACCCACAATGGCATAGGCCACACTCACGATCACCATGGCAGCCATGACCATGTAAAGCACAGCCTTGGGCACAGGGATGAAATCATGAGATGGAGGCTGGTAGTCACTGTAAAGGGGCTGCTCCTCGGAGGAAGAGGAATATTGGGAGAGGAGGGCCATGGTCTCCGTATGATTTGAGATGCTGGTGTTTGTTAGCTGCATCTGTGGTGCAAGTTCCATGCTCTAGCAATGTTGAGCCTGGCTGCTCGTGGGAGGAGACTTCGCAGCCTCTGAGGATCTGAAACATAAGCAAGAAGGAATATGTTTTGGTTAGTATGGATCATGCCTGGTGATTAGTAGCTTGAGATAAACCATGGATTTGTCAAATCGTTTTCCATATCAGGAATTTGGGGCTGATGCGCTCGGTTCCACCACAAAACCGCGTTCGACTAAAGCGCGCTCGACGAAACCGCGTAGCTGACGTCATCAACAGGGCGACAACAGCGCGGAGACAGAAGCACGCTGTAAACGCTAAACCTAAAATTAACCCCTAAACCTAACCCTAACCCCCCTAAACCTAACCCTAAACCTAACCCTTAACCTAACCCTAAACCTAACCCTTAACCTAACCCTAACCCTAATCCTAACCCTTAACCTAACCCTAAAGCTAACCCTAAACCTAACCCTTAACCTAACCCTAAACCTAACCCTTAACCTAACCCTAAACCTAACCCTAAACCTAACCCTTAACCTAACCCTAACCCTAACCTTAACCCTTAACCTAACCCTAAACCTAACCCTAAACCTAACCCTTACCTTAAATTGAATCGGCTTGCTTTCAAAGCGCTATTTAAAGCGCCCTTCTTTCTCCGCGCTCGCTGTTGTTGCCCTGTTGATGACGTCAGCGACGCGGTTTAATCGGGCGTGGCTTAGTCGAGCGCGGTTTTGTCGTGCCACGGATGCGCTCATTTGGGTTTCTAACGATGTGTTCAGGATATTTTCATTAAACGGTTGTTTTGGGATATCATTATGATATCGTCCCTAGTTCTTCTCTTCGTTAGACCATTCATCCTATGGTTTAGCCTCCAGAACCCTTATAATTTTTGTTGCTCTTCTCTGTACTCTTTCTAGGATCTCAATATCCTTTTTGTATTACGGTGACCAAAATGGATGCGATATTCCCAATATGATGGATAGAGTGGTGCAAAATCCTGCTACAAGAAGGCAAATGTGTTGCTTCATGCTATATACAGTATACCGTGACCCATCAAAAGGGCGAAAGACAAAACCGTGCCCAACTAAACCACGTCGCTGACGTCATCAACGCGGCGACAACAACCAGCGCGGAGAAAGAAGGGCGGTTTAAATAGCGCATTGAAAGAAAGCCAATTCAACTTAATGTAAGGGTTAGGTTTAGGGTTAGGGTTAGGGTTAGGTTTAGGGTTAGGGTTAGGTTTAGGGTTAAGTTTAGGGTTAGGTTTAGGGTTAGGTTAAGGATTAGGGTTAGGGTTAGGTTTAGGATTAGGTTTAGGGGGGTTAGGTTTAGGTTTAGGGGTTAAGTTTAGGTTTAGGGTTTACAGCGTGCTTCTGTCTCCGGGCTGTTGTCGCCCTGTTGATGACATCAGCGACGCAGTTTAGTCGGGCACGGTTTTGTCGTTCGCCCTTTTGTCGGTGAACCCAGTATACTCTACCTCAGATGCTCTATATGCTATCAATATTTAGCAAAGTATTTGGCATCTAATTTTTATGAATGTCTTTAGATTCAAACAGGACCTATAGGCAGGTTTAATTTACAAAAACAAATACTGTAGTAGTGATAACCTGCTGCTTTTCTTCATATGACAGTCTGTAAGAACTAATAAATAATAATAGCTTTCGTTGTCATTGTACATCATGTATACAACAAAATTGGTTATAACGAAATAATACAACGGGAGAATTAAAGAATTAACACAACCATTTTGTGCTAATCAAGCTCAAGCTCACTAATTCTCTTGAATAATATTCTAATATTTGGGGGACATTTCTATACCCTTTAATAGAGCAATTTCAGGTATGTGGCAGGAAAACTAAGTGGTAGAGTTTATACCAAAAGTGGTAGAGTTTTGGTATGTTTATACCAAAAGGAAGGTGCAAATTGAATAAAGTCTGTTGTATTATTCTGGTTAGTCTTCAACATCAATTCTGTCAGTGCTTTGCTAATGACATAGTTGCCCAGGCTGTTTTGTAAATTCATTTGGGATAATTTATGGTTCGCTGTGTTTTGCACACTTGAAAACTGGATTGAATTGATTTGGTTAACAATTAATTAAAGCAGCCATTACAAGTCTTTAAATTGTTCTATGCACTCATGTAATCTGAATTTCCTGATCAAGTGTTCTCCATATAAGTATTGTGTTACATATCCCCCCCCCCCCACTGACAGACTGCAAGAGGTTTCCACCAAGGTCCTCTGTTCCGGCGGGAACAGAGGTTGAATCTCATTGGCTAAGAGGTCTGGCAGATCCCTTTAAAAGGGGATGCTGCCCGGCCATTCCCCAGCCAGATGTTTACTTGACTTGCAATAAAGAGCTGTGTTTACGGAAGCCTACTGTGCCTCCTTTATCCGATCTAACATATTGCAATTATTGATAAGGTTGGCTCCCAAAAACTAATACTTTTAAATAAAATTTATTTCTATTTTTGCTACCAAATGCCTGATTTTTAACTACCACAGAACAGCACAGCTCTTCTACAGGAATATGACAATGAGTCTTTATGGGATTACCTGGGGTTATCTACTGTCTGTTGTCCGCCCCCGGTGAAATGCCACCTAAGCTTGAAGTTAAAGTGAGAAATATCTGTTTCCCCAAAGCCTCCATTCAACATCCCCTCCTAGCTGTGCTGTACAGATTATTTGCCATGGGGAAGCGGGGGGGGGGGGGGGGAAGTGGACAACTAGAGGACCTGAACAATGAGGTGCACTTCATAAAAATACATATGAAATTATCATATTGTAGATTGGTGCAGAGGGGTTAGTAAGAAATTCAATTGGGGGGGGAGGATAACATGGTTTCCTACAGCAATCTGTCTCAGTCCAGTTGGCTCTCCTGAAATGAAGTACTTTAGCTTATATAATCCACCAGAATAGCTGTTTTGATGTGGAATTAAGGAGTTTAAAGATCAGCACACAAGTTATCAGGAATCTCTCTATATATATATTGCAATTGTGCTGATAAATGAATAAAGGGAGACTAGTATAGATCTATTTCAAGCTATTTAGCTCTCATCAGCGAGCTAATGAGAGCTAAATAGCTTGAAATAGATCTATACTATCCCTTTGTTTATTTATCAGCACAATTGCAACACAAATGTAACAAGGCAACATTAAAAAATGGCTTTCTGCCTGGATGGCTCCCAGAGTGAGCCGACAGACAGAAAAGGGAAGCAATATATTTGGGCATTCCAGGGGTTGTGACACAATACACACAGAGAGAGAGAGACAGAGACAGAGAGACAGAGAGAGAGAGAGGTGTGTGTGTGTGTGTTTGTGTATGTATGTATGAATTCTCTGAAATAATTTAATAGGAAAATGCTCTGGGTCTGCTTATAAACTTTTATGATATGGAGACAGAGTTGGCTTATTGCCAGTGATTGAGCCTTCCACTTCTGGTAAAGTTGAATTTTGTAGGCTTTGCCAAGAATTAAGGTCTATTCCGAAACAATTATATTTTGCATGTTGTTGCCATGGTCAAACAATAATGTTTATTTCCCCTTAACATGCAGTCAAGGTGGTGGGTTTGATTATAGATTAAGGAAACTACCACAAAAATATTTGGTGAGTGACCTAATGCTAAAAAGTTTGTATCCTTATGTTATCTATATATCAGCAGCTACTGTTAGTGATGTTTTTCTCCTTTTTTATTACAAATATTACATTGTTTGGTATGCTTCAGTGCTATTCATGTCTTTTCAGCAGTATTCTATGGCTTTAAAAAAATGCTCACAAGGTGCCCATTTATTGAAAACAGCCAGATTTTCATTTGCCAACAAATATTATCCCGCCTGCCTTAGTTAACGTCAGTAAAGGTTGCTGAGCAAAGAGCAAGGACTTCGTGGAATCCCATTCCTTTTTCTCCTAAGCCTCCAAGCATATTAAGATTTACAAACCTTAAAATAGCTGCCCTTTTTCTCTGGTCGTTTTAGTCCTTACGCAGTTATGGTTTAAAGTCGCCAACACAACTGGCGTTCCAGAGCTGACCCCTCTAAACGAATAATCCCCAGTGATCAGCTTTAGTTGATCTCTGTCAATACAGAGGGCAGAAAAAGCTCCGTCCACAGAGATCCAAGAAGATCTTGGAAACCATTCACCAAGCCAGAGCAACCAATGGGCTCCCCTAACCTCGGGGAACAGATGCAAACCCGATCCTCCTAGTAGTAGTTGTGTGAAGGCAGGTCCGGAAAAATCTGAACGCCCCGTCCGAATTCTTTCTTGGTGCCCATAGCGCGAGGTTTGTATTTGCACGGTTGCACAGTTGTGAAATGTTTCCCACCACCCCCCTTCCCCAAATCTCACCGGAGTGGCGGGGTTTCCCCACCTCCAAGGCGCTCACCGGAGTGGCGGTCTTCCAATTCTTGCGGCTGCAGCAGCTGGAAAGCGGCAAAGCGCCGTCACCCGGCAGAAGTCAGACAAGTCTGCGGCTCTTGCGGCTCTTGCGGCTCCCGCGGCTCCGCCAAAGGCAGCGAGGGAGATTAAGAAACGGTCGGCTTAGCTCGCCTTCCTCCATCTGGAAATCGGTCCGAAGACACGCCGGGAAACCCGGAGGAAAGGCTCCGCCTTCTCTGTGATGTCACTGAAGAGTTTCCCCATTCGGAGGATCTCGTTTAGCTCTCCAAAACTCCTAGTGCAGCGTTGTGAGATGAGAAATCATAGCAATTGGCTCGCTCGGGCTGTTAAAGTAAGAGAGAAGAAAGGTCCGATGGGTGTCAGCATTCACACACACACACACCCCAAACCATTCTGAGGATTTCCCCAAACTTCCACTCCAAGAGGCTCCTGGATCTTCATATGCTGGATCTGCCGCCCACTACCACGTTTCTTATCTTTTTGGAAACTTGGTAGTTTCTGCTCTGCCAGCTGTCTTCAAGGGACCTAACATCCATCCTGTTACATGATTTGCTCCACCATCTAATTGCACTTCCAGTTTGGGAAAGGTTTGTGCAAAAATCAGGTTCAGTGTAGTGGTTAAGGCAATAGACTAGAAATGGATATAGATATATGGATATATCTCCATGCATGTATGTATGTATGTATGTATGTATGTATGTATGTATGTATGTATCTATCTATCTATCTATCTATCTATCTATCTATCTATCTATCTATCTATCTATCTATCATCTACCTACCTACCTACCTACCTACCTACCTACCTACCTACCTACCTACCTATCTATCTATCTATCTATCTCCATATCAGGGGTGGGTTCCTGCCAGTTCTAACCTCTTCTATAGAAGAGGGTCCACAAATCTACCATGCCATTTAGAATCGGTTCCAGCTCCCTCCCGCCGCCTGTCCGTACCATGCTTGCCCCGCCCACCACTCACTGATCGGCTGGCTCACCAATCGCCCCGCCCCACCTCTAAGAGTCCTATCTAAATCTTAAAGTCTTAAAGCTGTCACGTTTGAACACCCCTGGGTTTTTTTTTTCTAAAAGGTTAGGGGGGCAAGGGTCTTGTAACTTAACAGCTTTAAGACTGGCACACTTCAATGCCAGAGTTCCTGAGCCAACATGACTGGAGGAGGAATTCTGGGAGTTGAAGTCCACAAGTCTTAAAGCTGTCAAGTTTGAACACCCCTGGGGTTTTTTTTTCCCTAAAGGGTTAGGGGTGCGAGGGTCTTGTAACTTGACAGCTTGAAGTCTTGCATGCTTCAAATGCCAGAGTTTCTGAGCCAACATTTTGGTTGCTAAGCAAGAGCGTTGTTAAGTGAGTTTCAGCACATTTTACAAGTTGGCCACGCCCACCCAGCCACATGACTGCCAAGCCATTCCCACTCAGTCACATGGTTGGCAAGCCACTCCCACCTGGTCACATGGCCGGCAAGCCACTCCCACGAAGCAGGCCACACCTACGGAAGAGGTTCTAAAAAAATTTGAAACCCACCACTGCTCCATATATATATGAAGACAGACACACAAAGTCATAGAATGGATTCCACTTAATAAAAAGCGTCCGCAAAAGAGACCTAAAACAAGATGGAGCAATGACATCAGCAAGTATTGTGGGTCCAACTGGCAAAGGAAATCTCACGACTGCATTGGTAAAGCACATGTTCTTATTTATTTATTGTCTAAACCTAATGCTACAAGCAAGACAAAAAGTCAAAAATGCTAACTGCAATGCACAATTCCTGCTTCTAATCAAAATTGGTGTTCTTATGCACTAGAAAAAACTTTCCCGGAATGTCTAGTTGGACCAATGACCCCTAACTATAGTCCTTCTAGGAACCCTGCCCCCAATCTAGTAATAGCAGAGGAAAATATATTAAAGAGCACCCAAGGATTATCTTGCAGGCTAAGATTTTCCTGTACTTTGCTGTTTGCC
Source organism: Thamnophis sirtalis (assembly GCF_051295495.1). NCBI lineage: Eukaryota > Metazoa > Chordata > Lepidosauria > Squamata > Natricidae > Thamnophis > Thamnophis sirtalis. The sequence goes on along the minus strand of NW_028261383.1, from coordinate 175,409,531 downwards.
GAGTTGTGGCAAAACAATAGTAGAGTAGCAAGACGCTATCTGCATGAGATAATGTTGTCAGAGCCAAGAAATCATCATGAGTCATTCCTTTTATTAGCCAAAGCAAATGGCATATGTTTGTCAACACTTATCCGCTATTCCTTTAAACCTTTCCTAATGAAAGAGTCCAGTAAATCTTTAGGATCATCAAATCTTGCGATAAGCTAGGAACAAAGGCCCAATCTTTCCCCTTTTTCTGCTTTCTACTCATTTTTTCCCCCCAAAATAGAATTACCTGATTCATTAATATTTTATAAAAAGAAAAAGCTCTCTCTCTTGTTTTGCCAGACCATGCTCTCCTCTTATCTATAATTATAATCTCCTACCATAGCTGGAATCATTCAGCAGAACTGCCCAGATTTGAGCTATTCTCCTGACTTGCCAACATTTTGCTTATCTCGGAGAGGAACCCCTGACACTTCTGAAGCCAGAATCTTTCCTCACCTCTGAAATTAGACTTGAGTCCAGCTAATGTAACCTTCATGCATGCGGCTGCCTGTCACGATCCTTCACTGAGTTAGACAGAGTACAACTCCTAGGAGGTTTCTGGGTCCTACAGTGTTGCAGATGACTTCCAGTATATTGCCTTCTTGGATTAGAAACACAGCCTTACTCAGTCTACTCAAACACATCTAAACAGCTGCATCCAGAATTGGGTAAAGAAAGCACCATTTGATCTTGTCTCCAGTTCCATGATTTTGAAGAATCTAAAGAGCGTGAGCAGAACAGTATTGATAGGAACCCTCTATCTTCCCTACCTTCTGACTGTTGGAGATCCATCTAACACTGACTTTCAAGTGTGGGAAGTTTATCACCCAGCCCTCTCCCAGAAAAATGAAATATCCTAGGAAATATTGAAAAGGAAAGAAACATGCTTTAAAAGACAGAATAGTTGCCTGTAGCTTCCTGCCCAACCACACTTTGTCAATAGGCCATTGAGAAGGCCAGGCTAGCCCACTTTACATAATAAAGACTTCCCCACTGCAGCTGTAGGGGGAAGGGATATTACTCAACTCTCCACATGGCATCTGAGAACTCATACCAGGATTCAAAACAGCCTAGAGAGTAGCCCCCTGCATGGCACCATGGGAGTCTGACAACCAATCAGAATACATTTCTTACACAGGAACAGGAAACAGAGAGGTGGGACTGAAGAGGTATAAAAAGCCTAGCAAGCCCCTCCCTCAGCCCTTCTCTTCTCCACCAACATTGAAGCATGTGATCACCTTTTCTGTTCAGGGCTCAAGCCATGTGGCCCTGTCCACCATTAAAACCATCTTTCCAAGCAGCCTCCATGTCTCCAGTGTCTTTTCCCCACTTGGAGTTGAACCCAGAAAGACATTTCTTTCAACACAAGAAACAGAACTCTGATGAAGCCACAAAGACAAGTTGATTCCTTTCTTTCTTCAGTTCAAAACATTGTCTCCGCTTATTTTTCCAGAGCTGAAAATGTCAAACCTGCCTCACTCTGAACCCTTAGAAAAGAAAGACCCTGGACTCCATTTGGGAGAAGTGATAGGTTTTTTTTTTTACTAGCAATAGCAATAGCAGTTAGACTTATATACCGCTTCATAGGGCTTTCAGCCCTCTTTAAGCGGTTTACAGAGTCAGCATATCGCCCCCACAGTCTGGGTCCTCATTTCACCCACCTCGGAAGGATGGAAGGCTGAGTCAACCTTGAGCCGGTGAGATTAGAACAGCCGAACTGCAGATAGCAGTCAGCTGAAGTGGCCTGCAGTACTGCACTCTAACCACTGCGCCACCTCGGCTCTAGAAGATGCTGGCTGTAGTAAAATTAGACTAGAACTAAAATTCCCATATGAAAGCATACAGGCCCCTTCAATCTGATTTTCTCTTCTTGACCAGTCCACTTTCAGTCAATGGATGGATTCCAAAGTGTTTTGGGAATGTTCAGTGTTTGAAGCAATTGGCATTCCATTATCAAGCATCTCTGGCATCTTGGGGTCCTTGAAGACTGACATGCACTGGATCAAAGCATCCCTAGTCTTCCTCCACTGTGATTGATTCCCCCCTCCCAATTTCCCAGCACTAACCTAATACATGTTTATTGCCTATTTGGTCCCTCTCTTCCTCTCTCCCGTCTGCTATTGATGGGAGGATGCTAATGAAGCTTGGAGGCAAAAGTGGCAGAATTGACAAAGAAGATAATCACTTTGTTAAATTTCCTGTTTCCCCTGCCATTCTATGATCTCATTGCTTTATCTTATAGAATTCAGTCTTTCTCCTTCTGAATTAAATGTGTTACTATAGATTATTATCACCTCATTTAATTGCTTTATATGACAACTTTAAATATAGATAGTTCTGGCCTTCCTTCCATCTCTAGGAGATACTATAATCTTGCGACTCAGATCACAGAAACAATAGGTGATCAATTAGTAAAAAGAAAGAAAAAAACTAAAGAAAATACAGTGTTCTGGATAGCTCACAAGACAGCACTAATTTACTACAAATGAAGTGCTCCCTGCCCGTATCTCTAAAAAGATATTACAGGTTTCGAATTAAAGATCACAGGAAATTATTTTACCTTCATACTTCACATTTTCAGCCTCACATGAATAAAGATTGGATTTACCCCTGATTTCCTAACATGTATTGAGAATAAAGAATACAGGATAGCACAATACAGCAAACTAAAGTTTAAAAATGTTAACACAAATTATTGGTTAGACATTTCTAGAGAAATAGGCATTTTGGGTGGAGCAAAAATTCCTGCTTCTCTAGAGTCTTTGGAATTTCAAGTATTAATCGGGGGACTAATGAGGAATAGAAGCCTACTCTTTATCAGCTATTATGTCAACTTCATACGCTTCAAAGTGCTAGTCGTAACTTATAAAGCCCTTCATGGTATTGGATCTGGGTACTTGAGAGACCGCCTGCTGCCAATTACCTCCCAAAGACCCATTAGATCTCACAGGGTTGGCCTCCTCCGGGTTCCGTCCACCAGCCAATGCCATCTGGCTATTACCTGGGGGAGGGCCTTCTCTGTGGCAGCTCCGGCCCTCTGGAATGAACTCCCCGCAGGGATTCGGACCCTCACCTCTCTCCAGGCCTTCCGGAAAGCCGTCAAAATCTGGCTTTGCCGGCAGGCCTGGGGTTGATGAGTTCCCCTCCCCTCTCGACTTGTATGGGCGTATGACTCTTGTGTATTTTAATTATATGTATTGTGTTTGTATCCCCTTTCCCCTTTTGAGTTGTTCGCCACCCTGAGTCCCTCCCGGAGAAGGGCGGCATACAAATAATAAAATTCAATTCAAAAATTCAATTCAACCTCTACTCTTTTCTTTTAAAGAACTGGACCATGGGTTGTCAACCTGGTCCCTACCGCCCACTAATGGGCGTTTTGGGATTCCAGGTGGGCGGTAGGGACTTCAGAGGTTAAAACCTCCTTTTGAGTGAGTGGGCAGGCGCGAGCGCACACATCAATAAACCAACGTGCGCGTGCACGCAAACAAGCAAACACGTGGGAAGAGGAAGGGGAGGAGTGGAAACCGATAGCAGGGACAGGCAGATAAGTTTTGTTATCTTATAAAATAAAGCGGAGCAGAGCAGTTGCAAAATAGGAGAAAGAAAAGTTATAGGCAGGAGAGAATTGTTGTTGGCTAATAATAATAAGTGGGCTAACTAGCTCAGCCTTACTTTTGTACATTGCCCTAAGGAAGGTAAAAAAAAAAGGAGATAAAAAGGAAAAGATAAAAAAAATAACAAAAAAAGGGAAGAAAATAGAGAAAAGGGGATAAAATAAAGGAGGAGAGTAAGCAGTGTTTAGTCTGGCTCATAAATTAAGTTTTGTTATCTTATGAAATAAAATAAAGAAATAAGTAAAGGAAGAAGAAAGAGAAAATAAAAAAGGGAAAAAGAGATCCTTGATATAGTGAAATACTATAAGAAGAAGAAGGCAGGAAAAGGAATTTTGTTTTGATGGTGACACTTAATAAAAATTGGCACCTAATACAGTATTGTTTTTGGTATTTGTAATAAAAGGGAAAAGAGGAGGGAAAAAAGCACTGTGTGGAGTGCAGATCAAAACATAAGAGTAAAAGTAGTTGTTAAATTGTGAAACAAATTTAGAACCCATGTCTGAAAAAAAAAATGCTCATGTTCCGCACTTGTGCAAAAACTGGTGGGCGGTAAGGAAATTTTTCCATCAAGAAAGATCCATTAGTGGGCGGTAAGTAAAAAAAGTTTGACTACCACTGAACTGGACTTTCTCCAACAAAATAAGGAGCTAACTTGAAAATGTGCCTGACAGCTGCATCTCACTCAGGGGTGAAGTCTGCCTGCAGGCAAGGTTAAATTCATAAGAGCCTTAAAATTACATTCTTTCCAGACTAGATATGAGAAAACATACAGGTGAAACTCGAAAAATTAGAATATCGTGCAAAAGTTCATTTATTTCAGTAATGCAACTTAAAAGGTGAAACTAACATATGAGATAAGACTCATTACATGCAAAGCAAGATAGTTCAAGCCGTGATTTGTCATAATTGTGGTGATTATGGCTTACAGCTCATGAAAACCCCAAATCCACCATCTCAGAAAATTAGAATATTGTGAAAAGGTGCAATGTTCTAGGCTCAAAGTGTCCCACTCTAATTAGCTAATTAAGTCATAACACCTGCACCGTGGGATTACTGGGCTTGATTGGCCAGCAAATTCACCTGACCTGAACCCCACAGAGAATCTATGGGGCATTGTCAAGAGAAAGATGAGAGACATGAGACCGAACAATACAGAAGAGCTGAAGGCCGCTATTGAAGCATCTTCCATAACACCTCAGCAGTGCCACAGGCTGATAGCTTCCATGCCAGGCCGCATTGAGACAGTAATTGCTGCAAACGGGGCCCAAACCAAGTACTGAGTACCTATGTATGCTTATACTGTTCAGAGGTCTGATATTGTTCTATGTACAATCCTTGTTTTATTGATTGCATGTAATATTCTAATTTTCTGAGATGGTGGATTTGGGGTTTCCATGAGCTGTACGCCATAATCATCACAATGATGACAAATCACGGCTTGAACTATCTTGCTTTGCATGTAATGAGTCTTATCTCATATATTAGTTTCACCTTTTAAGTTGCATTACTGAAATAAATGAACTTTTGCACGATATTCTGGTTTTTCGAGTTTCACCGGTGTTTGTTCTGATGGCCAGAGGCTACACGCACAAATTGCTCTGGAACAGCAACAGAAGTAGCTCAGGAGGCTCTTTTAAACAAGTGGGAAGACGCAGTGCCAGGAAGTTGAATAAAACCTTCAAACCTTCAAGTTGCCTCAGCCTCAGATCTGAATTACAAAATTTCAAAGAACAACCAGATGATAGCACAGACTTTGTTTTCTGTCTGTCTTTGATGCCATCTAGGGGGTATCTCTGGGGTCCTTGGTGGGCTCCCTGACTGGTTGTTTTCTTGCAGATGTTTCATTACCAAACTAGGTAACGTCAGCAGTGCATAGAGAGCACCAAGGCCCCTACAGTTCATCCTAAACTACAATATTCTGTTCTAGAGGTCCTCCAGTCCGGTGGTCTCCAACGTTGGCAACTTTAAGACCTGTGGACTTCAACTCCCAGAGTTCCTCAGCCAGCAAAGCTGGCTGAGGAACTCTGGGAGTTGAAGTCCACAGGTCTTAAAGTTGCCAAAGCTGGCTGAGGAACTCTGGGAGTTGAAGTCCACAGGTCTTAAAGTTGCCAAAGCTGGCTGAGGAACTCTGGGAGTTGAAGTCCACAAGTCTTAAAGTTGCCAACGTTGGAGACCACTGCTCTAGTCAGCATTTATTCCTGTGCTTTGAAAAAAGACAATTGCCTGGGCTAACCCCTGAAGGGTATAGATGAGCCTATATTTTAATATGCATTATATGCATTTTTGCAAGGCTTTTCAGAAACGGTTTGCTACTGTCTTCTTCTTTCCAGAGCTAATAGAAAACTGCCCCAAGGTCACCCACCTAGTTTCGTGCTAAAAGCAGAACTAGGATTCTGTCTCCTGGTTTCTAGCCTGGGGTCTTGCTGGCAGCAAGTAATCGGGAGTCTGGCAGCCCATTTTCCAGCTACTGTAACGCGTCTTTATTAAAAGGCATGCACTTTTACAATTCCATTTGATCTGACAAAAGTGAATTTAGCTTACAAAAGCATATCATTAAAGCATATCATCCTAGCTGGAAAAAAAGAGCTTTCTCTGAGGTTGAATAACCTGCTTGCTTGAGCTAGGCCCGAGCCGGTTTCTCAAAAGAAAGCCAGCCTTTCCAAGGAGCGTCCCTCAAAGAGGTGTTGGATTCAAGCACCTATCTTCACACACAAGCACTGGCTGGGGAACATAGGAGTTGGGAGTCTGGGATGCCTGACTGGGAGACGTGAGGTTGAGGGAGGCTGATGGACACAACAGACTTGGCTTGAGACACTGAGCTTGAAGAAGGCTAATGGAGGCATCCTTTAATGGAGGATGCATCAGATGCAGAGGTGGGTTCCTACCGGTTCGCACCTATTCGGTAGAACCGGTTGGTCAAATCTACCGAACCGGTTAGAAGAGGTTCCACCAGTGGACCCGGAAAGCAGGCCACACCTACAGAAGAGGTTCCAACATTTTTTGAAACCCACCACTGGTCCTTGGATATGATTATTCTACACTATCATGCTCCTATTTATAAAACTCGGTGCCTCTGTGAAAGGTAAGGATGACTCCTGCGTTTGTGGTGCAATCAGAACATTGCGTGTGTTGACGTTGTTTTAACGCAAACCAAAGATGCCTTTTAAAAAACAAGTTTGCATCCTATTCTTATGCACGCCAGGGCTGTGTGTGGGGTAATTTAAGGTGGTTCTGACAAGTGTCCGTCGGCATCTTCATACCCGGTCACATGGGCGGCAAGCCACACCCATCCAGTCACATGGGGCGGCAAGCCACTCCCACAAAGGAGGCCACACCCACAGAGTCGGTTCGAACCATTTTTGAAGCCCAACCACTGCAAGAGATGTTTTGGTTTCTTTAAAGTCACAGGCCCCTCCCACATTGGCAACTATTGTGAGGAGAGGGGAGAAGAAGAAGGGGGATAATTTCTCCTCAGGGCAGAATCTGTTTGAGCTTAACTCGAAATAGGGCAGAAAAATCAAAGCAGGTAGATGGTCTACGGCGGTGACTTTGCCTCCCACATAAATCTGTGGATGCCTTTGTGTGTATCTACACACACACACACACACACACACACACACACACACAGAGTTCTACAAGGCCATTTTTCTGTGGAATTCTTCCTCTTCAGAGTCTACCTGAATGTTATGTTACTCTATCTCTCTCTCTCTCTCTCTCTCTCTCTCTCTCTCTCTCATCTATCTATCTATCTATCTATCTCTATCTATCTATCTATCATCTATCTATCTATCTATCATCTATCTATCATCTATCTATCATCTATCTATCTATCTATCTATCTATCTATCTATCTATCATCTATCTATCTATCATCTATCATCTATCTATCTATCTATCATCTATCTATCTATCTATCTATCATCTATCTATCATCTATCTATCTATCTATCTATCATCTATCTATCTATCATCTATCTATCTATCTATCTATCTATCTATCTATCTATCTATCTATCTATCTATCTATCTATCTATCTATCTATCTATCTATTTATTTATTTTATAGTAAAGCTGTTCATTAGAGCCAGTTTGGCATAGTGGTTGAAGGCATCAGGCTAGAATCAGGAGGCCTTGAGTTCCAGTCCTGCCTGAGTCATAAAACCAGCTGGCTGACCCTTGGGGCCGCCAGCCACTCTCTCTCAGCCCTAGAAAAGAGGCAACAGTTTGCTCTTGTGGAAAACCTTGCCAAGAGAAACTGCAATCGCCAGGAATTGTTAAGTCTGAGAAAGTGCACGCAAGCACATGCAGACACACACACACACACACACACAGAGAGAGAGAGAGAGAGATAGAAGTTGTACAAGGCCATTTTTCTGTGGAATTCTTCCTCTTCAGAGTCTATCTGAATGTTATGTTACCTTTTATTTATTTATTTTAATTTTATAGTAAAGCTGTTCCTTAGTGCTTGAAGGCATCAGGCTAGGAATCAGGAGGCCTTGAGTTCCAGTCCTGCCTGAGTCACAAAACCAGATGGCTGACCTTTTGGGGCCGCCAGCCACTCTCTCCCAGCCCTAGAAAAGAGGCAACGGTTTGCTCTTGTGGAAAAACCTTGTCAAGAAAAACTGCAATTGCCAGGAATTGTTAAGTCTGAGAAAGTGCACGCAAGCACATGCAGACACACACACACACACACACACACACACAGAGCTGTTTATACAACATGAATTTGTCACATATTCTTCTGAATGTACAGGTGCTTCTCATTTAGCGACTACAGTTACAGCTGGGCCATACAGTAATTTAAGCAAAGCAGTTGCCAAGTGAAACGATCACTGTGCTTATAATCTTAATTTCCTTTGCTTTTACAGACCTATAAAGTTCATCAATGCAAGGACTGGTTGTAAAGCTTTTTTTTTTCATCACTGCCATCATTGTGAATGGTTATTAAACAAGGCAGTCATTAAACGAGGACTATCTGCATTATCAGTACTCTTAAGTGGAAAATAGTGTGTGATTAAAAAAAATGGTATCTTTTAAGAAAATGGAGAGCAGCCTTTAATGCTGCTTAATGGTAGTATGAAAGTTAGTGGTTGCCCAGTTTGATGACTGAGGAAGTGTTTAAACAGATATTTCCCATGCCTTTACAGTTTAAGATCTATCAAATCCATCCCACTAACTATTCTCTGTGTTGTTATTTTCAAATTTTGAAGAAGAAAATCTGGGGGTACCACTTGCCTATCTCACCTTAACGTTCCCTTACGTTGGCATCCATTCACATATCTCTGGAGGATCTGATGTCTTTAGAAATATGATGGAGACTGACTGCTACAAATTGCTCACTGGAAATCAGTTTGAGAATTCATAATCTTAACTGGCCATTTCGTCAATTTCAGCAATTCTAAGAACAGCCCTTTATGTCTGTGGATGGTGAATGGGTTTTGCCAAGTGCACATCATCATAGAAATAAAGATAACTGCTGTCAAAATATCGAAGCAGTTTCTCAGAGAGTAATTGAAAAAAAAAATCACAATTATAGAAAACCCTTTTGGATTTTCTATAATTTTTCTATAATTGAAATGGGTTTTCTAGCATGTAAAGCTCAACATGTTCCCAGAAACTATTGAATTGTGTTCAACATATTTGAAATCAGGTTATAATTAAACTACATTAAAAGGATATAGAATTTTAGCTTTTGCAGAAAACTGATACAATAGCATGATCAACAAAAATGTAGATTAACTGCCTTCTGATGACATCTCTTTTCCTCATCCTTAAAAGCTATTATGACTACTGAAGAATTTCAGTTCCAAGAGATCGAGCAAGAACAAGATAAATCAAACAGTCTATTCTTCACTAATTCAGAAAGAAATGAATTAAATGATAATCCATTGAGGTATGATTTTAAAAAAAGTATTGTGAAACTTTAAAATCTTCAACCGTCAAATGTAAATCCAAAATGGGTTGGATACTATCTATGAACATATTTTCCCCCATAAAAGGTTGATTTTTAGCATAACATTTACAAAAAACTACAATCTTGCATCTATGAGGAAATATGTCACAGTAATAGTAGCTACAACCACATAAAATATTATTGATGGTGCAAGTTTGTGCCCAATGCAACTAAAATGACATTTTGGAGATGATTTGCTTGCTGTCTTGCATTGATCTTGTTCATATGTGTTAATGTGTTGTTTGAATAACAATCTAAATCGTAGTTTGGTTTACAGTTTGCAATGGTTAGTTTCACATAACCGATTTATGCTACAAACAGACTTTATTAGGGATTAGTATGATAGATGAATGCAGTTGGAAAACAAAATTGATAATGGAAATAAATCATTTATGACATTTAAAAATCGATTTAATTGTTGTATTGGGACAGTATAGACATTTTGTTAATAAAAAAACTGAAGACGTAACATGAAAATTATATGAAATACTATTCTCTGCAATCCATTGGCTTCCGTTGTTTTGAATATGGTGAAGTGAGGTGGCAGTCAAATTTTCTTGGACTAGATCTGGCATGTGAGTTGTGTATAGAATTCAAGAAACTCCATAATTATTGTAATTTGCACACTTCATTATGAAAATAATTTTATTTGTAATATAATCAGCTCTGCCTATGCATTGAAACTATTAATTTTATACTGTAAGACATCTCAATTTTTGTTTTTCTGAAAATATAGGAAAGATTCTCCTAAAACACTTCTTCCCAATGCAAATGTAAGCGGAGGAAGGCCAGATAGCAAAGCCTCAAATTACTTTATAGCCCTAGATTCAACTATTGAAAGTCTTCAGGAAAGAACACAGCAACTAATTGATAAGATTAATGAGAATAGGAAGAAAGACCATGTACTCATGAACAACTTCAGGGAAAGTCTTCTGATGAAGGTAAAACAGGAACAAATCTGGTGGTAAAAACATTCAGACGTTTTGAGAAATAGAAAATAATTATTAAATTTAATTTTCCAAATTATTCCAAGGAACTGACTCCTAAAAGTGAGAGAGCCTCATTTTTCAAATACTCTGAAAAAGATAACTAAATTCATCATGAATGTTTGCTGTACTTTCCCCACCCTTTCCTAATCTGTGTTTGTAATTCATTATCTTTTTGCTTTTAATCAAAATGATGGCAGCACCTTGACAACATGGCTCAACTTGAAAAAAATTAAGCATTATCTAATCTGGTTAGAACATGGAGAGGAAATCATTAGGAAATTCTCTGGCTGTAGATTAGACCTACATGATATTAAAAAATGTCGAGACCTTTGAAAGAATGCAGAAAGAGCAAAAAAAAAGGGGGGGGGGAATCTGGAGGCTAAACCATATCATGAACAGTTGAGAGAACAAGGTATGTCTAGTTTAATGAAGAGGAGGACTTAAGGGTGACAGAATAGCAGTCTTCCAATACTTGAGGGGCTGTCAGAGAAGAGGGGATCAACCTATTTTCCAAAGCATCTGAGGACAGGACAAGGAATAAGAAGTGGGAGATCGTTAAAGAGAGATCCAATCTAGAATTGCCTCCTGGTAAGGACAATTAAAAGGTGAACTGGCCTGTCTCCAGAAGTTCTGGGTTTTCCATCGCCGAAGGTTTTCAAGAATAGAGTAGGGGGTTGGACTAGAAGACCTCCAACAATCCTTCCAACCCTGTTATTTTATTTTATATTATATTATTCTCTATTAAAGTATAGATGAACATTCCATATAAGCAGCAAAAATAGATCACAACAGTGGTAAAAGCAGGAGAGCTGCAAGGGCAACTATATGCTCACTACAATATCAACCTGGATTCTAATAATTGTTAGGGCTTTACACACATCACAAAGGAATCGGAAAATGACACCTCATCTTTGACCTGAGCAAGTTCTCCTCTTCTTGGGCAGCCTGGCTTCCCAGTGATCACCGCATTGATGCTGAACTTAGTAAAAATACATGATTGTCATATTATACTATAGCCCGCAGCTTCCAAGTCAAGAAATCTACCAGCTATCTGAACATTTGAAGCACGTGCAACCTAGTTGTTCCTGTTTGTTATACTCTATTACTTCACCAGATTTTTGATTACTCCATGAAAAGTTACATTATCATTTATTGTAAGTGGGCATATTTATTACTATTTAAAATCAAAAGGAGGCAAAGAAGTGTGCCAAGTTAAATTTAACTGTTTCTTTTTCTTTCAAAGGTTTCAAGCTTGGCAGAAAAATTGGAGGAAAGTGTATTTCCTGTTTATGACCATAATAACAAGCTTATTCAGGATAAGCTGCAAGAGCTTTCTGAGATCATGGAGAAGATCAGGCAGATTGAAAATGAACTCAAGCAGGTTTGTCATACCGTGGAGATGATGTATAAAGACCTGTGCGGTCAACCTGAATTGTAATTTCGTGGGTAAAAAAATACAGGAGGGGGAAAGAATACAGTAAGAAAGAAAGAATAAATAAGTACATAAATAAATAGATCTGTGTGCCAGTAAGTAGTAATTTGGCTCCCTTGAATTGCAAAATGGCATCCAAATCTATTGTGTTCATAGATAGGTTTATTTTCAAACACTCTTTTGATTCTTCATTACTTATTTGTAAATGAATCACTTTCTAGTTCATAATCTCAATAAAATTAGTTACATTAATATGCAGTAATGTACTTTCTTTTTAAAACATTTGAACTATTATCAGTACTTACAGAGGTATAAAATCAATAAATGTCCTAGTAAATGTAGTCAGTATCTACAGTTTCCCCCCAAATAAGACCTGGTTTATTTATTTATTTATTTGCTCCAAAAGGGAGCCAAAAGGCATCAGGGCTTATTTTCCAGGGAACATGGTATCAGTGTTATGGCGAGGGACCAGCCCCTGCTGCCCTGCCCCAGCCCGGGGTCCCACCCCCCCAGCATACACACAAGTGACAAGAGCGTGGGGGCCAACGGTGTCCGCTGCCCCCTTGGCCGGCGCACTTTGGGGCTGCGCAGACCATACAGTGCAGGTGAGTCCAAGCACTGTGACTGCTGGGCTGGCCCTCCAAGCAGTAGGCAAGGGCAGAGGCTCAGGGTGAGGCCCACCATCCATCCTGTCAGATGCGCTGCACAGCTAACTGTCCTGTCACAGCTGTGGGCAAGCAGATAGATGGCGGGACGGAGTGGGTGGTCCGGACCTCTGGGGGTAGCTGATTCCACAGGGTCGGAGCAGCCACAGAGAAGGCTCTCCTCCGAGGCCCCGCCAGCCGACACTGTCCGGCTGATGGCGTCCTAAGGAGGTCCACCCTGTGGGATCTTATCGGCCGTTGGGAGGTATGTGACAGTAGGCGGTCTCGCAAATACGCTGGTCCTGAGCCATGTTAACTTCTTGCAGTAGTTAACCAGGTTATTATTTTCTGTGCTGTTATTTTCCAGAATGTATTTTTTTTGCTTTTTAGTTATATATAAATGTCAGTGATTGATAGTACAATGTGCTATGGTAAACCACAAACAAATTTTTCATGTCTGTCCTTTTAATTAGAAACATCATTACATTTTTCTCTGCATTTGCATCCTATTTAGTGCTGCTTAAGTATTAGAAATCAACTTCTTGGCTCATGATTACACAACTTTTCTTGATCTAACAGCTTTACTTCAACTTTGAGTGGTATGTTGTGAGTTCTATTCCATAAATCAGGGATAAGGAGGTTGTGGAACCAGGAAAAAAAAATTGATTAAACTTAAGTTGTCTTTAAATAGAATCATTTTTTTCTCCTTTTTATAATGTGACAATATTTGGTGGTCTCTGGGGGCTACATTCAATGCTCAGAGATTGGACCTCATGTCTTACAGTCTTAATTGTTCCATAATGTAACTTCTGTTTTAGAAAATAAATTATTAATTACTGTACATAGATTAAACGAACAAAACCCTTGACATACTGAGGAACACTTAAAAGTCATACTGCATATTAAAGAATATAGAGAATTAAGAACCCAAATATACATCATATATGAATCTTGTTGATAGGGAAAATTTGCTGAATTATATATATGTTAAGAAGCATATGAAATCATAAAATTCCCAGCCATTTGCAAAATATAGCCCTAAATCACTGATTTTTGGAATACCATGCATCAGCCTTCAAGCCAAACTCACTACATTTTATCCAAACTCAATAAGAACTCAGAATTGTCATACCCCACTCACTGTTTTCTGAATTCTTTACCAAAGCAGTAGAAGTGTAACAGCCAAAAGGTTCAAATAGTACTTTACTGCTTTAAATAAAGACAACTTCAAGTATTTCTTACAAGTGTAGTGACAAAACTCAATGCCCTTTGAGTTTTGTCACTAAACTTATGACAAACAGTGCCACTCAACAGTCCCCTTGGGTAGAAATTGATTGTTGTCTCTATTTAATCTCTCTCCAAAGAGTTTTAATAATTTTAAGTGCTAGTAAAGATGTGAAAGAATTGCTCACAGGAAAGGCCAATTTTCTTTAGTCACTAATATAAGCATATCAGGTTTCAACTAATTATCCTACACAAACTACTGTTGGAAATTCATCACATTAAATTTATTTTTGAAAGCAGAAAGGGGACCTTATTCAAAGGGGCAAGGATCTGAGCTGAAATAGCTTAACACACCATCAAAAATGTGTTCTAATATTTTAAAAAATCAGTCTTTATTTAACACTGTCGATGAAGGCACTGAAAACAGCAGCTAGTTATGTCACATGGCAGGAAAAGCACAGAGTAGGTAGTACATTCTGATTTTCACCTTCAAGTATTACAATTTCCTCTTACACAAAAAAGAAGAATCTTACCTGGATTTTTTAAAACTATAAATTGTAGATTACTGGTATAAACCTCAAGGCTCTGACTGGGCCCTGGAACAGCAGTCAGCTTTAAAGTATCAAATACCTACAGTTACATCCCAAAATCGTTTGTCTCAAAAACAATTAGACAATTCCAAAACATTTCCTAGACCACAGTGTTATCCTTCCACCAATTAGAAAAAAGTTTTTCCTTTAGCACAATGCAGCACTTTTAACTTCTTTCTGTATTTTTGGTGAACAACAGAGAATTTTTAAATGCCTGATTTCTTTCAGCTTACAAATAATTAAGTTGAACTGAATACTTTGATCACAATCTGGTCAGCAGCAGCACTCATGCTCATCTTATAAAAAGATATTCCAGCATCATAAACCATCTCGAGTGATGTTCACAACTGGAATCATGTAGAGGAAAGCTAAAGTCTAGGGAAATGTGTTTATTTCCCAACTGTGAATGCTTGAAGTCCAGTGATAGCTCTACCAAGGATGAGAGCATGGATATCATGAGTCCCTGGAGGCAAAAAGGCAAAAATGTTGTTAGAATTGTCTTTAAAAAATGTAATAAATAAATGAAGCAAAATAATAGAACATGTTTCTAAATAACATGTTTGCTGGACACAATTACAATCCTTTTTTTACCTTCATATGTGTTAACTGCCTCCAAATTCAGAACGTGCCTGATAACATGATATTCATCTGCAATTCCATTGCCCCCAAGCATGTCACGAGCTTGCCGGGCAATCTCCAGGGCTTTCCCACAGGAATTCCGTTTCAGCATAGAGATCATCTCAGGAGTTGCCCTGGGAACATAGGACAAATGCTGAAATCAAGCAAGGACTGAAAGGGCTTAGGTCCCTAGGCTTTCATACAAAATACACAACAAATCAGATGTAACAGAAATCAGAGTTAGCATAGCACCTTTTTAAAAAAAAAAAATGGATGGGAGGACCAAGGTCCTTGGTGAGAATTCCCCTCCTTAATAATCTCCCTCTCTCCCCTCTGTTTAAATCTGGAAAGGAAGTTCAGTGGCACTAATGAATAACAATAGCCCTTTTTATTGGGATTATGATGAAAAAGAAAAGAATGGCAATAACTAACCACATTTTGTGGCCTTCCAATTTTCTTCTTCTTGCTATTAATTGCTTTTGAAAGCACAGGCTTGAGCACTATAGCGCCAGGCTTTCTCTGTTGGCTCAAGCTTGATTGCAGCTTCCCAGGAACTTAACACAGCATATTTAATAGATGATTGTCTTCTGAGAAATGAAATTGCAGCTCCTATATTCTCTTAAGCTTAAACTTAGCTCCTTTTTCTCCCTTTTTTCCTGCTTAATAAAGACCTTTCTTTTTCTCATGCCTAGTATAAAATGGTAATGGGTTACTATATTTCAAGTATAATTTCTAATGTCTACTTTCTGCACTGCAATAATCCCAGATGTGTGCTAGCTGCAGCAAAGCGAGTATAATTTTTTATTGTTATTGATGCACATTGCAATGCTGGGAGAAACTGAAAAAAAAATGCAATTTGTGGGTTAAGAAAAGGAGAACAATTTGATCCTCCCTTTTATCTCCGTCTCTCTCCAGCACAGAGGTACTGATCTTTTAAAATGTTTTCCCAGATACAAAATGAAGTAGTGCGGTACATTTTATCTTTCATTTGACTAACTCTACCTTTGAGGGGAAAAAAGGTCACTATTCACAATTCTGCCATTAGTGACGTATATAAATATATGCCTACTTGTCTTCATCTTTCAAGCGCCCGAGTTGCAGACAAGCCTGTAAGCCAATAGTGATTTCCGTGAGCATGTCAGCCAATTTCTTCTGGATCAATTGGTTTCTTGCCAAGGGGGCTCTGAACTGGATTCTAAGAGGAATGGATGAGATAATTCAGCTAAAACCATTGCACAGGTGTGGTAGGGGGGAAAAGAGTTGATAAAATGCTGGAAACATTCTAGAAGATCACCATGTAGAAGGTGATTCTATCATACTAGAAGCTTTTAAGCACAACAAGTTAATTTTAAAGAAGAATTCAGATATAACAGGTATAACAAAGAGCAGGTAAAATAGCATAAGGTCATTTCCAATTACCTCCCAAAGACCCATTAGATCACACAGGGTTGTCCTCCTCCGGATTCCGTCTACCAGCCAATGCCATCTGGCTACTATCCGGAGGAGGGCCTTCTCTGTGGCAGCTCCGGCCCTTTGGAACGAACTCCCCGCGGAGATTCGGACCCTCACATCTCTCCAGGCCTTCCGAAAAGCCGTTAAAACCTGGCTGTGTCGGCAGGCCTGGGGTCGATGAGTTCCCTTCGCCTCTCGATTTGTGTGGCTGTTGGTTATTTTTAAATGCCTTGTATTTGTAGTTCTTGTGTTTTCCTTTCCCTCCTTGGGTTTGTGCGCCGCCCTGAGTCCCGCTGGGAATAGGGCGGCATATAAATAAAACAAAACCTAAACCTATATTCTGTAAGATGCAAACTTGGAAAAAGTGGTGGAGACTCAGAAAAACTCAGTTGCGAAAAAAGCATACAAACAAACAAAGTAGATATATGAGAAGCAACAAAATAATTTATAGAATAATTTCTGGCTGAAAAGTCCAGCCTGAAATGTGGTTTAGGACTGGAGATAGAGTTTAAATAATATAATGAGAATTATAGAAAATTACGGAGACATCTAAATCTGAAAATGCAGCTGCTTCTATTATCCAGTGACCCTAAATATGTACCCTGTAACAAAAGGCCATGGAACTGTACAAATGGAAGCCATAAACGAATAATCTTGGGTAGTACCCTGGAGACCTAGGGATCGATTAAGAATCCATGAAATATAAATAAAATCTATAACTTTAGGTATCTTTCATCCAATATATCCTTAGCAAAACTAGCATTACTGTGTATCTTTTTTCACATCTGACTTCAGCCAACGATGCTCCGCATGGTCTTGAAACAATATCTCACAATATCTTCCACGTGACTGACGTTGTGGGATCGTATCACAATCACAGTGTTTGTGTAAATGAAATATTAAGGATACTACATATTAGCCTGTAAGCATCATTGTAACCACATGCCGTTTCCTATAGAACATCTCTCCAGAAATCTCGAAACTTTACCTATCCAAAGTATATTGCCTGGCTGTATGCATACAGAACTCAGCAGCACCCAGTGCTCCCCAGGAGATGCCATAACGTGCATTATTCAAGCAGCCAAAAGGGCCCTGTGGGAAGAGAAAGACATTACGACTCAGAGAAGGAATTTATTAATATTCCTTCTGTTCCAAAAAGATATGGGCTTCCAAGCATCATCCACATGATTGATAGCTACCATTTGCCTACTAGCTGTTGTGCAAGCTTTACAACTGAGAGTGCCCCAAAGTTTATTTTACATATCAAATCCCTTTTTAAAATAATGTCATAAATCACTCTGCCTGTGAAATGAGCACTGATATGGCTAAGTTCTTTTGAAGGAAGTTGCTCAAAGACAGGACCTCATAATATAAACAAAAATCGAATACTAGATTTATATTTGTCCCTTAGTTGTACCGTTACTACTTATTGTTGCAATGCAATTTACATATTCATAATGAAATAAACCCAAACCTTATAGCTAAATCATCTAGAAATACTTTTAAGCTTGAACTAAAATGTATTTTCAATCTTTCTCAACATCCCCTGCAGGGGTGGGTTTCTCACCCCGTTCCAACCGTCATTTCCAACGTCCTCGTGCACACGCACAGTGCACGCATGTGTACTAGCGCCTGTGCGATGCTCCAGCTGCTCCTGGAGGATCGCGCAGGCACTGTATGCGTTCTGCGCATGCGTGGAAGCACAGAACTCGTCAAAACCGGGTAAGAAACACGGGTGGGCAGGTGGATCCTTCGGCGTTCCCGGAAGTTACTTACTTCCGGGTTCGCCGACCAACCGGTTCGCGGGGACCGCCGCGAACCGCCTGAAACCCACCCCTGATCCCCTGGTAATAAACCTGGGCTAGCACCTCTTGCAGCATTCCCTGGTCACTGCACCATTCACATACAGTAGTCCCACTGCACATGCCAATGAGTATCACATGGATTGTAGAGAGATCTTACTGCGAGTCCAGACACTTTGGGGAGTAGATTCTCTTCAGGCACTTCTACATCTTCCATAATAATCATCCCAGTAAGAGAGGCGCGTAGTGAAAATTTGCCCTCAATTTTTGGGGTAGAAAGACCTTTCATTCCTTTTTCCAATAGGAAACCCCGTATTTTGCCATCATCACATACAGCCCACACTACACAAAGGTCAGCCATTGGAGAATTAGTGATCCTAAAAGAACAGCAAGTATATTGTCAATGATTGGTATGACGTTCAACACAATCCTTATGAGAAAAAGGCATACTCTTCAGGGGGAAATACAGTGTGAACAGAGCAAAGCTTAGTTGGTATCTAATCTAAAGATTGTAATCCGTCCCCACCCGAATGATGAATGAATGAATGTTGTGTTCTATTTTTACTTATGTATTGTTTTATGTCTTACTGTCTTGTATTCCCCTCCCCATAAATTGTAAGCCGCCCTGAGTCCCCTCAGGGAAAAGGGCGGCCTATAAATAATAAACCATAAACCATAAACCATAATCTTCCAGAAACAAGATGTCAGCCTCTGCTTCGCTGCTGCTTCGGCTGCCATTGAAACGGGGAGGGGGGGCATGGTATTTGGGAGGGGAATCATTATGTGCTGGAGGATTGTTATTGGAAGGTGTCCTGAGCATCTCATTGCGCATGTGGAGGAAGGGAGTTTCCCACCAAGGCCAACTGTCCAGCATTCCACCCTGATGATGCTTTTTGAAGACATCTCCCACCTGACGGTTGGGTGAATTATGATTGGACTATGAAATGGGGTGCCAAGGGGAGGGGATTGAACTATACATGATATCTATTGCTTCCGCGCCAATTTACTCAGACTCAGCTTTGCTTTGCTACTCATCGTTTGTAATTAGTAAAAGTACACTTAATTCTAAGCATGGAGTTGAGTGGTTTCTTTCCTGATTATTAAACGAAGCAGCACCTGACACAAATTTTAATTCAGTCTCTCTTCCCTCAAATCTTTCACTATAGTTATCGGGGGCTTAAAGTTTTACCATTATTTTAAAATAATCTTTTTTAAAAAAATCTATTTTTAAAATAAAACAAGCAGAGTGGCCTACGTTACTTCCCTGTCCTGATCTGCATACGTAAGGACAAGTGCAAACCTCACCAAGTCTTGGAACCGTTGAGTGTGTAGGTCTTCCTAGAAGGGTTATACTGGGCCCGAGTCTCCATGCTACCAGGGTCACTTCCATGGTTAGGCTCTGTAAGTCCGAAACAGCCCAGCAACTCTCCTTTAGCTAAGATGGGGGGGAGAGAAAAAAATCAAAAGATGACTATAGCAACTCCTAAATTATCCTTCTCTCAAGTCCCGTTATTATTCAAACAACTTCACAGGGATAAGTATATAGTGGTAACCTTGATACTCAACCGCTTTGAAATTCAGCAAATTTGGTACACAACCCCTTTTTTTTTGTTTTGTTAAAATGTTTTTATTTTCCATTTTCCATTTTCATACAGTCACATATATACTGTGCATAACCGGGGCCATACAACATTAAACAATAATCACAGCAGTTCCTCTTGTCAACAATACCCCCAGAAATATAAATAAAATGAAACTCAAACTCAAACTCAAATAGAAACCCAATATACCTCTTCCGCTCTCCATACACCTCTTTCTTCCACCCCCCTCCAACTTTCTATCTTCCCTCCATCATCCCCCTCTACCCTACTTCCCCGCCCCCTCTACCACTCCTCTCTCCCAGTCCACTCCCTCCCTTCTCACCCTCCCTCCCTCCCAAAATGTACACAGCACATTTTGATGTGAAAATTTTGTCCTGATGCTCATCTTTTGTTTGGTACTTGATGCACAAGCTAGAACTTAATTTCGATTTCAATTCAAAATAGAGCTGGAAGGGTCAAACATGTCAGTGTCGGCTGCTTGTGGTTCACCGTATTAGTCGTTAGTTTGATACTAATCATTTTTGGTACTCATTGTGCCTGCCAGAACCAATTAACAATGAGAACCAAAAATGATTAGTATCAAACATTTTTTCCCATAATGACTAATACGATGAACCACAAGCAGCCGACATTGACATATTTGACCCTTCCATACATTCCAATATATGTATGTTTTTTATTTGGACATCACTCCTGGATTTTGTGTTTGTGATGAAAAACAAATGAAACTTTGACTTTGGTTTTGCCAATTAGATAGATTTGTCGTTATAGAAATGGCTAGGTATGTACTAACGTGTAAAGGTAAAAAGTTGAGATTGTAATGTTGTTATCTCGTACTGTGCTAAAAAGAGACAGAAGTCAAACCTTTTCTTTTCTTCTCTTGTACCTCATATTTTCTTTCCTCCTTTCTTTTTACTTCCCTTAATTTCCTATTTTTCTTTTTCATTGTATTTTATACATTGATAAAACAATAAAGATTATAGAAAATAAAAATAATGAGGATTAAGGCAAGTTTAAATATGATGTGAATGCATGTTAACATACATATGCATATATGTGCAAAAATAATAAGATATAAAAACATACCAGTGTTGGTATAATTACAGAGCAATCTTCTGCGTTCAGTCTTCTAAACTATTAACTCACCCAGACCTGGCAGATATTTCTCCTTCTGCTTTTCTGTTCCATATGCATATATAGGATGCATCACCAAAGATGACTGAACACTCATGACTGACCGATAGCCACTGTCCACCCTCTCGATCTCCCTGGCCAGGAGTCCATAGGCAACATAAGTGGTCCCTGCACAGCCATAGCCTAAGGCAAAAGAATGGAGAATTAAACATCTGTGTCAAGAAATCAGCTGTAACTCTCTTAGATAACTTTCCTGAAAGATCCTACTTGCCAAATATTTAGAAAGAAACAAAAAATAAATGGAATAATTTATTAATAATTTAATAATAGTGACCTAACACACACACACACACACACACACACACGTCAGATACAAAGTAATTGTTACATCATCTACAATCCATAATATGAACTAAAATCAAGTTTTACCAAGTCTCTAAAACTAGTAACCCTGGTATTTCAAATATGATAAATGATTGGCAATTTCTAAATCTGGATTTTAAAATTTTGTATCCTCCCTTATCCTAAGATCTCCTTATTATCTTATCTTAAGAAGCTCTTTCAAGCATTTCACAATTCATAACAGGGCATTTAAAAACAAAATCTTATGTTTAAATCTAGCCACAACCAGATAGGAGCACAACCAAAATACTTTTCAAAACACTTCAAAGCATACTTCCCATTATTCTTTCATCCATTGATTTGTATGTATTTTCTCTTATAGGACAAATAATTAAATATTAAGTAATAAATTAAACTGCAGATAAAACTCTGAAGACACTGACGGAATACAGATCAGTAATTTAACTGATCAGTCAAATAAAAGAAGTATACAAATGGTAGAAAGGTGATGGCAATGATTTAT
The DNA here is from genome assembly GCF_051295495.1 of Thamnophis sirtalis. NCBI lineage: Eukaryota > Metazoa > Chordata > Lepidosauria > Squamata > Natricidae > Thamnophis > Thamnophis sirtalis. The sequence continues at coordinate 175,387,586 of NW_028261383.1, read as the reverse complement.
CAAATACTTAAACTATAGCTGAAATGGAGACATGATATATTCTGAACTTCTCCTCCCAAGAAACATGAAAAAGTTCTAAAAAATCCTCCCTTTCTGCTATAATGGACTCACTCACTGTCATGAAAATGTTTAACAATACCTTTGATGGTTGGGCCCAAGACACCAAGGGCTCCCATCTCTGACACAATTTCCCGGTGAAAGACTAGAATGAAAATAGCAGAGAATCAAAGAATGTAATTTAGAACACTGTAAGCAAAACTTATTGGAAGAAATATGCATAAAATATACTCTATTTCCCAGAAGCCTGGTATGCAACACAGAGGCATGTTATAATACTGACAAGTAACTTTGATAATTACTAAAGCCCTGAAGTCACAATTACTGAATTTACATGGAAATCAGTATTCCATTTTAATAGCAATGGCGCTTAGACTTTATATACTACTTCATCATGCTTTACAGCACTCTCTAAGCATTTTATGGAGTCAGGAATTGCCACCAACAATCTGGATCCTCATTTTAACAACCTGGGAAGGAAGGAAGGCGGAGTCAATCTTGAGCCAGTGAGAATTGAACTCCAGGCTGTGGACAGAGTTAGCCTACAAACCTGCATTGTAGGGTACCATGATGGCTCAGAGGTTAAGACACTGAGCTGAAAACTGGTAGCCCAAGGTTCAAGATCTGAGCACCATGTGATGAGGAGAGCTCCCGTCGTTGGCCCAGCTCTTGCTAACCTAGCAATTTGAAAGCATGCAAATGCAAGTAGATAAATAGGTACCACTTCAATGCTCCACCACATCATGCTAGCCACATAACCATGGAGATGTCTTTGGATAGCGCTGGTTCAATGGCCAAGAAATGGAGATAAGCACCACCCCTATAGTTGGCAACTACTACTGGAATAAAATCCACAGGAACCCCTACCTTTACTGCATTCTAATTACTTCATCACCACAGGTAAGGGCAGGTAAGATTACATATGAAATAATGAATGTTTAACAACACACACACAATGTATATTATTTCAAGTGAGTCTTGAACCCCTAATTCTGGATTAGTTCATGCAGCTTTCCTGGCAACAATTGAGAAATGGTTTGCCTTCACTGTCTTTCTAGGACTGAGAGAACAGCTCGAAATAACTTGCTTTATGCCTAAGGCAGGATGAAAATAAGGCAAGATCTCAAGTTGTCATCACTACACTGAAAAGATGGCTTCCCGGTCTGACACTCTCATTGATTTATACACACACATATTTTCATTTCTGACACCTAGATAGGTGTCGTTATCACTTCTGAGAACTTGAGTATCTGAAAGAAAATTAAAGTATGCTTAACTTAGAGATACTACCACTCCTTTTTTTTAAAACCGACCCAAAGCAATTTACTAATTCTTCTACTGCTCCCATAGGACTGCTGAATAAGTAACAGCTATTTAATGTATTGGCACATTCGGGAAATGCCAAACAGGAGATTCCCTATTTCTAAAGGGAGAATGTATCATAGTACATAAAGCAATAAAAGGAAATATATAGCCCTGCAAATGTTTTGAATTTCAATTCCCGTCAGCCTCAGCCCAACCAGCAGTTCCAAGGTTTGTAGAAGCTGTAGACTCAAAGTATGAAGGACACCACTTTGTTAATAGAAAGTTACCTTCATTTCGATTGGCCATGAGGATCCTGGGCATCAACTTTTCTTGGCAATAGGTACGAAATGAGTCCCGCATCATTATTTCCTCCGGAGTCAGGAGCCTTTCCAATTGTAGGGCATCGCGCCAGTCAAACCGAGCTTCCGGAACTGGAAGAAGAAAGCTAGAGCTAGCCTAAAGAACAAAAGGACTGATAAAGAATCCCCCCCCCCACCCCTCCCAGGTCCCATATAAGGCCTGCTGAAGTAATGGGAGTACACATTCCAATAGTTCTCCCTATAGACAGTAACATAAATGCCGCTGAAAAGTTGTGTAGTTGGCAAGTGCGAACCTGTGTAAATCTCTGCCTCGCATTACATTATTCTCACACAGACACCATAAGATTATTGTCAGGTGCGACTTCATTTAATAACCAGGAAAGAAACCACTCAACTCCCATTTTGTTTGAAATTAAGTGTACTTTTACTAATTACAAATGAACAGTTGCGAAGCTAAGCTGAATCTGGTTAATTAGGTGCAAAAGCAAAGAATATCATGTATAGGTCAATCCCCTCCCCTTGGCACCCCAGTCCATAGTCCAATTATAATTCACCCAACTGTCAGGTGGAAGATATCTTCAAAGAACATCACCAGGATGGAATGCTGGACAGTTAACCTTGGCGGGAAACTCCCTTCCTCCACATGCGCAATGAGGTGGTCAGGACAGCGTCTAGAATCTTCCTCCAGCACATAATGATTCCCCTCCCAAATACCATGCCCCCCCACTCCCCGTTTCAATGGCAGCCGAAGCAGCAGCAAAGCAGAGGCTGACAATTATTGTCCACTTCAGTGTATACAGGCAAACTGCAATGATGCAATTCATTTTTATTGAAACTATGTTTTGTATTTGGAATCTTTGCTTTGTTTTCCTTAAAGAATAGAATGCATGATTCAAAGAGAAAAATATACTGAGGAAAGCCCTTGTAAGGGACAGGCTGCTTTTATAAATATTCATAGGTCTTTCAAGTGTTGACTTGCGGCCTTAATTATTCTATTTCACCTTTCTGGTTTCATCTTGGAATGTTTGAAAAGTGTGCTGGGCTGAAGTTATCCAGTCAATTCCCCTAGCAAGGTGGAAATCCATGTCTTTCTACTCCACACCTTAACCATTACACTATATGGCTCTGAAATATACATGTCAAAGTTATCTTCTATATAATTTGTTATTTATACACTGAAGTCGCCAGCTTGGTGGATCTTATTTCTGGGAACACACCTATACAACAGTTTTATAAAATAATCACTTGTGATAGTGGCAGTAATGGCTTGCATCTTATTGAATATCTGGAACCAATTTTTGAGGGAATAAAATATTTATCTAATCAAAATCTAACCTATGTCTATAGATGAATAGGTCCTTGGAAACTCATATACTTCCTCAGACCACCAAATTAATGACAAGGAATTAACAGTGGTTGTGTATCTTATGCAAGAGATCAAACAGATTTTCAATTTTTTTCCCAGTGGAAGGATCTATGAACTAGGAGGGATGCTGTTTCAAGAGCAATTGGCGATGTGAGCTCAGATATGCAGCTCTAAATCACAATTGGCTTGGGGGGGGGGTTGGGGGGGAGGGAGGGATGTATATTAGGCTTGATGAGGGGTGTTAGATTTTAATGTATTATGATTGCACATGTATACTGTCTTCTCTTATTTTTTCTTTAAAACTAAGATATGTTAAGTATGTTGATATGGAAGCATAAATACCATCAACATAGAATGGAGTTTGCTCAGAAGCTGAAATACACCAATGAGAGGAAGAGTGGGAAACAGAAGAGAGAAGAGAGATGGGAAGAGAGGGATAGGAGAGAGGGTAAAGGGGGGAAGATGAGGAGGATAAGGAGGAGTGGAATGAAGAGAAGGAGAAAGGAAGAAGTAGAGTAGGAAAGGATGATGGAGGGAAGGAAGGAGGTAGGAGAGAGGTAGAAGAAAGAGGTGTATGGAGAGCAGAAGAACTAATAATGGGTTTTTATCTTTTTTGGATTATTTTTCTTTAAAACTAGGATATGTTAAGTATATTGATATGGAAGATGAAATACACCAATGGGAGGAGGAGTGGGAAACAGAGGAGAGAAGAAAGATGGGAAGAGAGGGATAGGAGAGAGGGTAAGGGGGGAAGATGAGGAGGAGAAGGAGGAGTGGAATGAAGAGAGAGGAGAAGGAGAAAGGAAGGGGAAGTAGAGTAGAAAAGGATGATGGAGGGAAGAAAGGAGGTAGGAGAGAGGTAGAAGAAAGAGGTGTATGGAGAGCAGAAGAGCTAATAATGGGTTTTTATCTTTCTGGGCGTTGATGGCAAGAGGAACTGATGTAATTACTACTTAATACAATAGGATATTGGCTATGTAATAGTAGACATGTGATTGTATGTTATGAAAATGGAAAATAAAAAAAGTATATTTAAATCACAATTGGCAAGAAAGAATCTTTTTACCTTTCGATCCGCTCGCCAAAGGCTTCCCTTCTTTTTCTGTAACACAAGTGACAAAATAAGCCCGTTTCTCAATCCAACGGTCTTTCGTGTTCCTCCCCCATAAAATCTCAAGAATCCTAAATAGATTTATCTCTCTCTTAGCCCTGGTCCTATCCCTAACCTCACCCGATAGCAAAAAAAAAGCAGCCACTTACCTTTTGGCAGAGGTGCGCTGGTGCTCTGGACTCGAGCATCGCAGAAGTTGGTTACGCTGCCTCTGCATTGCAGAAACAGCCTGCTGGGAAACCTTAGCGCCATGGAGGGTAAATTCCTGGAAAAGATCAAAAGGGAGAAAACTGTTAAGATCCTAAGTTGTGAAAATCACAACTGGAGTGGTTCCAACACTAAATCATCTTCCAGCAAAATAATGCTGGAATAGAAGAACGATGATACCCATAACTCAGCCCAGTCCTGTTTTATAACGCAGGAGCCAGAATTAAACTAAAGCACCGCATGCTAAACAAACAGGGAATATAGGGTTAAAGAAACGGTGATCTCCAACCTTGGCAACTTTAAGACCTGTGGACTTCAACTCCCAGAGTTCCCCAGCCAGCTTTGGCCACTTTAAGACCTGTGGACTTCAACTCCCAGAGTTCCCCAGCCAGCTTTGGCCACTTTAAGACCTGTGGACTTCAACTCCCAGAGTTCCTCAGACAGCAAAGCTGGCTGAGGAACTCTGGGAGTTGAAGTCCACAGGTCTTAAAGTGGCCAAGGTTGGAGACCACTGAATTAGGAAAACAGAGAATGAATGTGCGAGGCCCACTTCCGAGAATCCTATCCAAAATCGCGAGCAGCAGCAGCAGCAGCCATGGGGCTCAGCGCTCCGCAGAGCAGAAAACGCAACTGGGGGGTTTTCTTCCTGGGGGAGGCGGCTATTGTCCATGCGGGGAGAAAGAGAAGGGCCTCGGCCCTACCAACCAAGTGCTGGTTTCAGTTGGAAAGAATACTGACCGAGGTCGGGGCTGATCGAGGCTCTCCGCTTCTCCTCCACGGTTTGCTCCCAGGCTGTTCGCGTTAAGATTGACAGGTGAAGTGACGTCTCCTCCCGGGTCCGCCACGGCCCCTCCTTCGGCCAATGGGCTTTCGCCTGCCCTTCCTGCCTAGCCTCGCGAGGCGGCGCGCTCCGCTCCCATTGGCCGGGCAGAGGGGGCGTGTGGCCACCACGGAGGCGGGACGGCTGGGAAAAGGAGGGGAGGGAGGGGAGGAGGAGGAGGGGAAGAAGGAGAGGGAGGGGGGATGAGGAGGAGGGTTGAGCGCTGGGAGAAGGAGGGGAAGGAGGGAGAGGAGGGGAGATGAAAGAGGAGGAGAAGGGGAGGGGGGAGGAGGGAGGGCAGATGGAGGGGAGGGGAGAAGGAAGAGGGGGAGGAGGAGAGGGAGGGGGGATGAGGAGGAGGGGAGAAGGAAGAGGAGGGGAGGGAGAGGAGGGGAGAAGGAAGAGGAGGGGAGGGAGAGGAGGAGGAGGGAAGGGAGGGGGAGAAGGGGGAGGGGAGGGGAGAAGGAAGAGGAGGAGGAGGGAAGGGAGGAGAGGAGGGAAGGGAGGTGAGATGGAAGGGAGGGGAGAAGGGGAGGGGAGGGCTGGGAGAAGGAGCAAGAAGAGGGGAGAAGGAGAAGAGGGAGGGGGAGGGGAGAAGGAAGAGGGGGAGGAGTAGAGGGAGGGGGAGGAGGACGGGGAGGGGAGGGCTGGGAGAAGGAGGGAGAGGAGGGGAGAAGGAAGAGGGGGAGAAGAGGAGGGGGAGGGGAGAAGGAGGGAGGGGAGGGAGAGGAGGAAGAGGGGAGGGAGGGGGGAGGAGAGGGAGGGGGAGGAGGAGAGGGAGGGGGAGGAGGGGGAGGAGGGGAGAAGGAGGGAGAGGAGGAGAGAAGAAGAAGAGGGAGGAGGGGAGGGAAAGGAGGAAGAGGGGAGGGAGGAGGAGAGGGAGGGGGAGGGAGTCCCGAAGTGGGCAAGGGCTCGGATTCTGCTGATGTGGATCTGTTCCTTGACCATTCCCCCCACTCACTCTTGTGTATTACTGTGGTATATTTCCCTTGTTTGCCTTATTTAACACACAACAGTTTTCAAAAGTTCCAGAAACAGCACCTGAGCACCAATGCCTGGTAAGGGCCACGCAGCTTAAAGGAGGGTTTCTTTGCACAGTTCACGGGAGGATCACAGACCTGCAAACTAAGGGTTTGTGTGCGTGTGCCTTCCAGTCATTACTGACCTTGGCCTCTGCCCGGACTAGTCACTGCAGTTTCCTTGCCAAAACCACGTTTTGTTTGCCCTTCCCTGCTTTCTGGGTCTTAAAAGAAAAGAACCGGCCCCCAAATCAGGTTTGTTTTGTGCCTCCAGCAGAACTACAACTCTGGGGGGGTCTCTCGGATTCTAGCCAGGTGCCTTAACTGTTACCCCAAACTGTGTCGCTTTATCCTTCAATGGGGTCTAATTAGAGCCTAGTTTACACCAACACCATTTCTTATATTTTGAGGGTTTCACTAGCTTCATCTCCCCCCACCCCCTGACTTTCTCAAGGTTCCCATCATTTCTCAATTTATTTACTCTCCGTACATTTGTTTGCAGTTTGAGCTTTATTCTGCCTAGAATCTAGATCAGTGTTTCTCAACCTTGGCAACTTGAAGATGTCTGGACTTCAACTCCCAGAATTCCCCAGCCAGCATTCGCTGGCTGGGGAATTCTAGGAGTTGAAGTCCGGACATCTTCAAGTTGCCAAGGTTGAGAAACACTGATCTAGATGACCAAACCAGACCATCTTCCTTTTGGGCTGTTATAATATATTTTTGTACTCAGTCCACATTCCCTCTTTACCCATGTTTCTGACTCTACGGCGCTTTTTTAAAATCACAAGTTAGATGAGACTCAGGCCGTCAGGTAGCATAAAGATTCCTTAAATATCTAAGGTGACCAGATTTTCAGATTGGTAAAGAGGGACACCTTTGAGGGGGGGGGGGGGGGCTTGATTAAAAAACTTATACGGAGCAACAAAAATTTTCACACAACGCAAAAATAGTATTGTAATATTTTTTTTATTTCAACATAACTACAATTTACAAATATAAACTGTAACTCTTGCCAAACATCAAAATTTTGATCACGTGACCATGAGGATGCTGCAAAGGTCGCTAAGTGTGAAAATGGTCGCTAAGTGTGAAAAATGGTCATCGGTCCCTTTTTTCAACGCCATTGCAACTTTGGTCACTAAATGGACTGTTTGAAAGCTAAGGCTAGCTTGCATTATAGTGCCTTATGGTAGCTTATATTTTCAAGAGAGAGAAGCTAAACCCCTAAACACACAAGGAATTTTCTCTTTGGTGAATATGCTCTCAGTGTACATAAAGAAAAATAAAATAGAATGCATTCATCAAGAATCATAAGCTACAATAGCAATAATAGCAATAACAGTAGACTTGTATACCGCTTCCTAGGGCTTTCAGCCCTCTCTAAGCGGTTTACAGAGTCAGCATATCGCCCCCAACAACAATCCGGGCCCTCATTTTACCCACCTCGGAAGGATGGAAGGCTGAGTCAACCCTGAGCCAGGGAGATTTGAACCGCTGAACTGCTGATCTAGCAGTCAGCCTGCAGTGCTGCATTTAACCACTGCGCCACCTTGGCAACATTTCGTGATGGTCACTAAATCCTGGAGGATTGTTCCCTCTGTGCTTCTGTAAAACAGTATATGTTAGAATAGAATAACAGAGTTGGAAGGGACCTTGGAGATCTTCTAGTCCAACCCCCTGCTTAGGAAGGAAACCCTACACCATTTCAGAAAAATGGTTATCCATTTATCTTTTAAGAAACTTCCCGTGTTGGAACATTCACAACTTCTCCCCTTGATTAGTTTCCACCCATTGCTTCTTGTTCTACCCTCACATACCTTGAAGAATAGCTTGACTCCCTCTTCTTTGGGGCAACCCCTGAGATATTGAAAGACTGCTATCATGTCTCTCCTAGTCCTTCTTTTCATTAGTGGTTCAGGCACCAGACAAGAAATCAGGAGTTTCTAGTCCCATTTTGGACATGAAAACCTGCTTGGATGAAATGAGGCCAGTCACTCTTTTTTTTCCTCCTTTCCTTCCTTCCTCCTTTCCTTCCTTTCTTCCTTCCTCCTTTCCTTCCTTCTTTCACTTCCTTCCTTCTTTCCTTCCCTCTTTCTTTCCTTTCCTTCCTTCTTTCCTTCCTTCCTTCTTTCCTTCCTTCTTTTCCTTCCTTCTTTCCTTCCTTCCTTCTTTCCTTCCCTCTTTCTTTCCTTTCCTTCCTTCTTTCCTTCCTTCCTTGTTTCCTTCCCTCTTTCTTTCCTTTCCTTCCTTCTTTCCTTCTTTCCTTCCCTCTTTCTTTCCTTTCCTTCCTTCTTTCCTTCCTTCCTTGTTTCCTTCCCTCTTTCTTTCCTTCCCTTCCTTCCTTCTTTCCTTCCCTCTTTCTTTCCTTTCTTTCCTTCTTTCCTTCCTTCCTTGTTTCCTTCCCTCTTTCTTTCCTTTCCTTCCTTCTTTCCTTCCTCCCCTAACTTTCTTCCCTCCTCCCTTTCTCTGTTGTGGGGAGTTGGAAGGAGCATTAGATCTGCTCACCGCCTTAAAAGTGGGATTTTTTAAAAATGGCTTTTTAAAAAAAAGTGATTTCAGCCGGGATGCCTTTAGTACTCGCCCCATCTCTCCTCCTATCTATCCTCCTTCCAAAAAGTTGATTTAAAAAGCCAGTGATCTGCACCCGCTTCTCCAGCGTTCCTGATTGAGGGGCAGAGGTGCCTGGGCGCGCCCTGTTCCCCCCCCTCAAGGCTTCGCGTTAAAGCCAAAAAGGACCTCCACAGAGATGGCTCTGGGTCTGGGAAGGCAGGGCAGAGAGGGACGCTGGAGAGCAGCAGCTTTCGCCTACAGCCTTGGGGGGAGAGGGGGGTGTTTGCAACCCTGCCCTGCTTGGCGCCCCTCGTTGCTTGAAATGGGGTGCTCCGTTTGGGGGGGGGGGATGCAGGAGGTCCAAATAAGAGGCGGGCTCAGCCTCCGCTGGGATGGAGCAAGCAGAAGGAAAGGCAAGAGCGGGGTGTGTGTGTGTGTGTGTGTGTGTGTGTGTGTGTGTGTGATGGGACTTTGCTGGCAATTGCAAAGCAGCCTTCCCCCGATTGCCTTCCCCCACGCCTCCCATCACCAGCCTCTCCCAACCAGATCCCCGCCTGCCTCCCCTCGGCTCACCCAGACCAGATTGACAGCGGCTTGCATGGCATGGCTGCAGGAAGAGCGGTGCCCAAGAGAAGCAGGGGGGGGGGGGGGGAACACCTTCCGACGGCTGAGCCGCTTGGCCCGGGACTAGCCTCCTCCTTACCATCGCTCTCCCTGCAGAAAAACGGCACAAAAGGGGAGGGAGGGAAACACTGCCCTCTAAAGGCCACATCAGGAACGACACTTTAGAGAACTTTTTTTTTTCACAGCGTCCTTTTTAAAATTGATTTTCTTTCTTTTGGAAAATCGGTACTTTTTCAATACGCAACGGGACGCGGGAAAAATGATTGAAACGCGTGCCTGTCCCACCAGATGAGGGACGTCTGGTCACCCTAATCTAGGTCCTCTGGGTGAAAGCTGCCAGAATTCTCAGCCTGCACACAATAGCCGTGCTGGTTACAAATTCTGGTACTTGTAGTCCTAACAAACCCATTGACTCTCGACTAGAGCAGGCTGCTTTAGATACTTGCTAGAGGAAACTTTATTAGCTTAACTTTCATTTTTTTTAAATTCCATTTCAGTAATAAACTTCAATTAACTACAGGTAGTCCTTGACCAATCAATCAATCAATCAATCAGAATAGAGCTGGAAGACATCTTAGATACTCTTATCAATACTCTTGCTGAAACAGTATTAGATGTTTTGTTTCCTGCTTCCAATTTCCTCTTAGGGAGGGTTGTTGAGAAACCTGTTGGAATGCAGATTCTGAAGCCCTGGGAGGAAAGGCTACACCTGAAGCCCATTCAGGGCTCAGACCTGATTATAGTGCTAGAATATATAACTGATAACATTTGTTGAGGACAACAAAACGCGAGCTTCTTTTACCATTTAGTTAAGCCGATGGAAATTGCAATCTCAAGTACTGATAATGGCCCTAGTTGTGATTGTGTAAAAGGGAGGGATTATGCAGATAGGTGGAGATGAGGGCTCTGAGCTCATTATCTTTTCTTTCTGGGAGACTCCACAAATGTTAAAAGTTGCCAGATTTGAAAAATGCTGATCTAGCCTAATGCATAAATCTGTCTTGTGACTTCTTTTGATCTATCTAGGGGCCATACATCAGCACTCAATTAAAGGAACAGATGTGCTTTAGTTTAAAAGGCAGATAACGTCTTAAAGGCCTGTGATAAGGGACATGAAAATGAATTATATGCCAAACAATGCAGGGCACCCTCTGTTGAGCTGTCATTTATTTTCATTATAAAGATTACCCATGCATCCATTTGCATGACCCCAAAACAAGGTAATTAGTGCAATGTGGCCATGGCTTTGATCCAAAGTATTTGCAATAATAGTTTTTTTTTTTTAGAAAGTCAATGCAGAGCTGGGGGCACAAGCTATCCCAATTACCATGAAATTAAGTCAGTTCTGAAATATTCTGTGGCCAAAGCAGGAAGGGAAAAGTGGGGAGAGAAAAGTTGATGTGCCAAAATATTATTTTACTCATTTTCTTCTGTATGAAAAGAAACTAATTAAAACATGCAGGAGCCTTGGGAGAGTCTGGCTCCAGAACGCTTGAATCTTTCTTATTATCCATGATTGATTTTGAGACGCTTCACAGGAGAGCTTCAGAAACAGTCTTTACGACAAGACCTGCTGAGGCCTATAATTGCAATCTATGTCTAGGCCAGTGTTTCCCAACCTTGGCAACGTGAAGATGTCTGGACTTCAACTCCCAGAATTCCCCAGCCAGCATTCGCTGGCTGGGGAATTCTGGGAGTTGAAGTCCAGACATCTTCACGTTGCCAAGGTTGGGAAACACTGGTCTAGGCTATGTAGGAGAAGAAAGGCTACCAGGATAAGCCATCTAGGTCCTCTGGGTGAAATCTGGCTAACAGCTGCCAGGATTCTCAGCCTGCACACAATAGCCGTGCTGGTTACAAATTCTGGTACTTGTAGTCCTAACAAACCCATGGATTCTAGACTAGAGCAGGCTGCTTTAGATACTTGCTAGAGCAGTGTTTCTCAACCTTGGCGACTTTAAGTCCCGTGGACTTCAACTCCCAGAATCCCCCAGCCAGCTGGAGGCTGGTGTGGCTGGAGGAGAAATGAAGGTCGAATCCACAGTCTTAACTCCTCCACACGCGCCTGGAGGGCTCCTCAATTTGCTTCCGGCATCATTAGACTCAGCCATGCCAGAAGGCTTCTTCCAAGTGCATGCTTAGTCATGAAGCCATTATCTCTCAGTTTCCATTCCCCAGAGCTGGCTGGGGGATTCTGGGAGTTGAAGTCCACAGGACTTAAAGTCGCCAAGGTTGAGAAACACTGTGCTAGAGGAAACTTTATTAGCTTAACTTTCTTTTTTTTTTTGCTTGATTCCATTTCAGTAATAAACTTCAATTAATTACAGGTAGCCCTTGACCAATCAATCAATCAATCAATCAATCAATCAGAATAGAGCTGGAAGACATCTTAGAGGTCTTCTAGTCCAACCCCTTGCTGAAACTGGAGACCCTATACCATTTCAGACAAGTGATTGTCCAGTCTCTTCTTAAAAACCTCCAGTGTTGGAGCGCCCACAACTTCTGGTGGCAAGTTGTTCCACTGGTTCATTGTCCTCACTGTTAGGAAGTTTCTCCTTACTTACAGGCTGCTTCTCTCCTTGATTAGTTTCCATCCATTGTTTCTTGTCCTGCCCCTTTGGAAAATAAGTTGACTCCCTCCTCTTTGTGGCAACCTCCCAAATCCTGGAATGCTGCTATCATGTCCCCCCCCCCAGTCCTTCTTTTTCTCTAGATTAGCCGAACCCAAATCCTACAACCGTTCTTCATATGTTTTTGTCTTGAAGCCTTTAATAATCTTTGCTCCTCTTTGCACTTTCTCCAAAGACTTAACATCTTTTCTGTAATGTGGTGACCAAAACTGGATGCAGTATTCCAGGTGTGGCCTTACTAAGGCTTTATAAAGCGGTACTAATACTTCACGTGATTTTGATTCTATGCCTCTGTTTATACAACCAAGGATTGTATCAGCTTTTTTGGCTGCTGCTGCACAGTGCTGGCTCATATTCAAGTGATTGTACACTAGGAACTCCAACTGTTCCTCTCACAGTTACTGTTTTTTGAGCCAGGTTTCTCCTAATCTGTACTTATACTTGTAGTTTTTCCTAAGTGTAAAACCTTGCTTTTCTCCATATTAAAATTCATATGGCCCCCATTGTTCAAGTTTCTCAAGATCTTTTGGGATCCTGAGCTTGTCTTCTGGAATGTTGGCAATTCTCGCCAGCTTAGTGTCATCTGTAAATTTAATGAGTTCTCCTTCTATTCCCTCATCTAACTCACTTATGAAGATATTGAAGAGGAGTCCAGAATTCTTCTTTAAAAATGTTGGTGTTGGTGGTGCACCAACAACTCCTGAAAAAAAAACCCTGTTCTGCTGATTCATTGTTCTGTCAGGGTTAGTTGTAGGTCAAATCTGTCTTTGGTTATTTCCCATATATTACTTCTTGTATTGCTTTCACATGCTTTGGAGAATAAGTTTCTACCCCCTTCTTTGTGGTAGCCCCTTAAATATTGGAACACTGCTATCATGTCACCCCCTAGTTCTTCTTTTAGTTAGACTAGACATTCCCAATTGGCAGAACCATTCTTCATGTTTTAATCCACTGTTTCTCAACCTTGGTGACTTTAAGTGCTGTGGACTTCAACTCCCAGAATTCCCCAGCCAGCACAACTGGCTGGGGGATTCTGGGAGTTGAAGTCCACAGGACTTAAAGTCACCAAGGTTGAGAAACACTGTTTTAGAAGAGAAGCAAGAAAGCAGGAGGAGTCATGGCTGGGCTGGCACCCAGGATTGGCACTCAAGTGCTCACAGGCATCAGCACGGAATTCTGGGAGTTGAAGTCCACAGGACTTAAAGTCGCCAAGGTTGAGAAACACTGTATTTAATCTCTAGCGCACAGGTGTCAGACTCCATTGTGTTACATGATGTATCACAATTTATTGTGACTTTTTTGCCTTTGCGGAGCTGGGATGGGTGTGACACAGGGCTGTAAGTTCTAGAGCAGTGTTTCTCAACCTTGGCAACTTGAAGATGTCTGGACTTCAACTCCCAGAATTCCCCAGCCAGCGAATGCTGGCTGGGGAATTCTGGGAGTTGAAGTCCAGACATCTTCAAGTTGCCAAGGTTGAGAAACACTGCTCTAGAGTATCAATATCTTTTTTTTTACTATGGTAACTGGAATTGGATCCACTCTCCCAACTCTGGTCATACTAAAGATTATAAGCACATTTCATTCTTTATTTTTCTCTTGGGTAGAAAGTTTTTTTGTGCTGATGATCATTTTTTGGGCCAAATCCAGACTTACATTTGACCCATCCTTTTTACGGACATATTTTTCAGGTAACGATTTTTTTTTAAATCTAAATTTCTTTCTCAGAGTCTGGCAAGTCAACATATCCAAAGTGGGGAAGCATCAATGAATGAAGGCAAATCTATGTGTTCCAGGATAATAGTACACTCTGCTAGAGAGAGACGTTTCCTGAGGATGGAGCTCCAGCATGAAAGCTCGGAAGACTAAACTTCTGGTTCCGGTGACTGACCCAGATTGGACCCTGCAAAAGTACCAAGTGTTATACCTTCACCTTGTATAAAATAAATGCTTCTTCTCTTCATCTCCAATTTGAGCTTTTAATATCGTGGCAGACCACATTTTTAGCAGCTGCAGCGTATCTCTTCGTTAAAGAACAGCAGTTGGATTCTGAATGTCACCTGCCCGCTTATTTTATCCCTTGAAAATAATTAAAGACACAGAATCCAACCCAAGAGTGCATGGTTGAAGTTAGGAACTTTTCTCCATCCTCATATAATTGCTGTGTTCAGAGTTTACTTACCCTTGCTTAACCATAGTTTACTCAACCCCTGCGTGAATCACATTAGTTTGCTAGTCTAAACCAGCCCTGCCTTAAGACTTTTATTCCTGTCCATGATTGATTTTTCTTTTTAATCCCATTAGCAAGGGCCGATGCAACCCTCTTTTCGAAGCACCTCTCCTCTCGATGGCAAGACAGTGTTAGCCCTCAGTACTGTATCAGAACCGAGTCTGTTGCCAGACCCCTCTGAGACCTCCTGATAGAAACCCAAGGCAAGCTGTTAATCTGTTATTTCTGCTTTTCCCCCCCAGCTGAAAGTTGCCCACTCTTTCGGCTGTCCTGTCCTTTGCAAGGCAGATTTGCAGTCCAAAATATCAGCTGGAGGCTGGTGTGGCTGGAGGAGAAATGAAGGTCGAATCCACAGTCTTAACTCCTCCACACGCGCCTGGAGGGCTCCTCAATTTGCGTCCGGCATCATTAGACTCAGCCATGCCAGAAGGCTTCTTCCAAGTGCATGCTTAGTCATGAAGCCATTATCTCTGAGTTTCCATTCCCCAGATGCAAGCACTGATTACGATCATATATCTTATCCTGAGAATTGCTCTCCATGTACAAGTGAAAAGGAACCAACCCTTTTTAAAAAGACTTTTGACATATGAAAATTAGTAAACCACACAGGTGCATTAAATGGCCCTCATTGCTGGAAGGGGGGGGGGATAGGCTTTTTACCCAATAGCTAGTTTTATTAACTGTCCAAGTGCTGGGTTTTCTTGAAAACTTAATATGGCTGGAGACTTGCAGTTTATCTAGAAAAATGACTAAACTTTGGGGGCTTCAGAGAGAAATAGTGGAAAATAACTCTTTAGTCAGCTTCAGGGAAATGAAGGTTTTGTGATTATGATACATACCATTGTAGAGATTTTGCAAATAAAACCCCACACCCTTCCCCCCAATGCCTGTAGCCTTTTTCTGACAGCATGCACAATATGTTTGAATGTTGAATGTTTGAATGTTTATTTCATTTATATGCCGCCCTTTCCCCCCCCCCCCCCAAGGGGGACTCAGGGCAGCTCACAACTCAAACCAGGGAAGGGGGATACAGACAAATTAACAACAACACAAAACAATACATGATTTAAAAACACGCAACAATCATACCATTCGAGATGGGTGCAACGGCTCTTTAGCCCCAGGCCTGTCGGAACAGCCAGGTTTTAAGGGCTTTGCGGAAGGCCTGGAGGGTGGTGAGGGTTCGAATCTCCATGGGGAGTTCGTTCCAGAGGGTCGGAGCGGCCACAGAGAAGGCCCTCCTCCGGGTAGTCGCCAGTCGACACTGGCCGGCGGATGGAATTCGGAGGAGGCCTAATCTGTGGGATCTGATCGGTCTAGTGGAGGTAATTGGCAGTAGGCGGTCTCTCAAGTACCCAGGTCCAATACCATGAAGGGCTTTATAAGTGACGACTAGCGCCTTGAAGCGTATCCAGAGACCAATAGGCAGCCAGTGCAGCTCGCGGAGGATAGGTGTTACGTGGGTGAACCGAGGTGCACCCACGATCGCTCGCGCGGTATGAGCCATGAAGATTCATTTCTCTTATAATCAATGGAGTATGCATTTTTATTTCTCATACATTACTGTTGTTGTTAGTTGCGAAGTCATGTCTGACCCATTGGGACCCCATGGACAATGTCCCTCCAGGCCTTCCTCTCCTCTACCATCCTCTGGAGTGCCTTTAAGCTCATGTCTACTGCTTCGGTGACTCCATCCAGCCACCTCATTCTCTGTTGTCCCCTTCCTCTTCCTTTGCCCTCAAATCTTTCCCAGCATGAGGCTCTTCTCCAGGGAGTCCTTCCTTCTCATTAGGTAGCCAAAGTATTTTGAGTTTCATCTTCAGGGTCTGGCCTTCTCAAGAGCAGTCACAGTTGATCTTCTCTTGGACTGACCATTACTATATTGCCTTCTATATTGTGAATGTTGCTTCAAGGCTCCCTTTCATTCATGACCTTAGCCTGATGGTATTTTGAGCTAGAGGGTGTAGAAAAATCCTTTCAAAGCTTAGCCAGGCAGACTACTACAAATTTGCATGTAAAACTAGTGATTCACTCATTCCCTGTGAGATCTGCATAGTTTTTCTTAGAGATATTCCAAAGGTCTCACTTTAGTTAGTGAGGCATTCTAGGTGTATATTTTAAAAATTGCATTATGTATTGCACAAAGTCTTAAAGGGCTTTCAGAGGCAATCATATAATCTTTATTGAACGATACAAGCCAACTAAATTTAGTGCAATTTACTTCTGAGTCGACGCATATGATTGCAAGCTAATCCTTGATGGGTTTCAAATTGCAGATTTTGGGTACTAAACAATTTCCCCCTCCCCCCCCCCAATAAAATGGCTATGAATTTTTTTTTTTACTAATAATCTTAAAGGCTGAAAGCATCTAGAAAACTGCAAATTATGTGCCTTCCTTTAACTCTTATATTTGTAACATGCCTAACAGTATAACATATTGTTTGATCTTTTTTTCTTCCTTTCAAAAGTCCAAATTAGAACTGCTTGGTCCACCTTATTCCTTTCAAGGGAGCAATGTGTTTTATTTGTAGTAATTCTATTTTCTAAATAAACTAAATACATATAAATATACACACAGATAAATGCACACCCACACACATAAACAAACAAACAAAAGATGATCACTGACTGAACTGAATTCATCCTTATCTCTGTTATTTAAAGAAAGTTAACTACTGCTACAAACAGGGCAATTATGATTATTCCTAATCCAGCTGCAGCTTGCCCCTTCACTAGCCACACCCCCTTCTTCTGATTGGTTTAGGTAGCTTCATTTAGTTTTCTGTCTTGTTCAAACCTTCAAAGGAAGGAGAGAATTAAAGCAAGAAAACCATTGATGGTGACACCTAAAGTAGAAAGGTTTGCTCTGAATGATGGAAAGGAAGGTGTAACGTTTGGGTGGGGATGATGCTTATAGGAGAGTTACATAAGTAAACTTTTACGCCTGAGAAGTGTGTAGCCTAGGAGTAAGCAAAAGATTTGGGAGGTGTGATACTACCTTATTCATTTTTCTTTCTTCTCTTTCAGGGACATAGCTTTTTAATAAGCCATGGCTTTTGTGGAGGCTGTGTTACCCCCAGCTGGTATCCTGGGGTCATTTAACAATTTCCAGGATATACAATCTGAAGGTTTCCAGGTGAGAAGTGGTAGGGGATACTAGCTGGCTGAAGGTGTCCTTTGGGTAAGAATTGAAAATGTCTGAAGGGATTGAAGGTGCTAATAAGTATAGGCTCCCAGCTGGACCCCAGTCTGTTGCTTACAAAATGAAGGTTTCTTTCCAGAACAGATGTGGGCAAGGTATTGTAAACTTTTGCATTTTAGGAGTTCCTCTAGCCAGACGGTGGGGAAAAAAAAATAGGAGGCATTACTGGTTTTACTCCGTTACAAAGAAAGTAAGTAGAACAGAAAGTTTGGGGCACCAAGTTTCCCTTCTGAAGGGAAGACAGGATGTAATGCTAATGAAATAGATAAATAGAAGTTGCTGGTTTTGGAGTGTTTGTTTAATGCAAAAATGTGTAGAATGTTTGCATTATTTGGAACATATTTCATGTTGATCGTAAATCTGTCTGGGAGAGATAATGTCATTAGTTTTAGAGTGTTTTTTTGCACTTTAAATTAAGTGATATGTGTGTGTGCAGACCTGGTAGATAAGACGCATACAACTAGGTAGAACTAAGGTCTAATCAGTGGGCTGAATCAGTGAATATAATGCTTCTCAGAAGGAACTTTCCTGAAGCCTTCTGGAACTCTTGATATAATCCTGTAATCAATGTGAAAGGAACAAAATGACCCTACTCCCATTGCCCGTATTTATTGTTTGTAAGACAAGTTTATTCATGATTAAACTATGTTTTAACTCTGATAAAATACTATGGCTTTACACTAGCTGAACCACAAACTAATTGTAGGAGCTGAATTCACACTTCATGCTAGCTTGCAATTTTATTGGTCTTACATTGATTATGCATCATAGTTTATTTTTAAAGTCAGTTTCTCCAAGTTTTTTGATTAGAACAAACTATGTAGAAGAGGAGACTGCCTAAACTGCAAGGGATTATGACTTCTCCTTTGACGCTTATGGTGGGATTAAGGTTCTAATAGGGAGGAAAAGTTGCACTGGGAAAGCAGAAGTTAGAAGGAAAAAAAAACACTTTAAAACTGCCAAATTCCAAGTGGAAACCATTGTATTACAGTTGTTATACCTTAACTGAAATGCTATATTGTAAAGTGCACACATATGATTAGATTTTTGTACGGTAACCTATTTTTTAAAATGTAGTTTACCCATAAAGAAAAAATATTACACAGTTACAAAATAATAGTTGAGTGATAAATATATTTTAGGCACAGTAAAATGTGGCATGTGGTGTGCAGAATTCAGGATTCAGGCAGATTTTTTTTTTTTTTTTAAAATAGGAAAACAAGGAATTCAAAAAATAGGATTGAATCATCTGACCTGGATAAACTTAAAACTCCAGCTCATACATTTCTTGGATTTTTTTCCCCTATAGCATTCTTGCACCCTACTCCTGTAATTCTACTTATTAATAATAATATCAGTGGTTCTCTGAAGAGTTGATTTGCTTCTTACTGTAAAGGAACTCTTAATATCCCTGGAGGAGTTGCAAATTTTCTTTTAGCAGCAAACTAATATTATTAATACTATTAATATTAATAATAAATGCTATTTATTAATATTAAATACTATTATTTAGATACATATAAAATATATATTATATACCGTACTCTTGTTTAAACCTATAACCTATAATCTATAGACCTATAATCTTAAATTTATAGGTTATATTCATGCATGTACATATTACTTCATTATATTTAGAATGTAAAGAGTTTTTGCCTGCAAAATAGATTTATAATCTTGTTGATTAGTTTTTAAAGTTTTCCTAATGTTACCTGCATTTATAGCATAGTGTCTAATGCTTTTAATCTCTCCTTTGTAGCATCTCATAATTTCATAAAATGGTGATCAGCGGTCATGGATTTAAAGTGATAATTTATCATACATATTGTAGCTGCAGGTCAGAACCTGAATACAAGCAGTGGAGAATACTGCATTTATGGCATCACATCTAATTTTGGGGAGAAATAAAATAAATTGCTTCTTCTTCTGTTGATTTCCCTGCTATAATAATACACAGATCGTAAACAGTTTTATTGTACGGTTATTTACTCAATCCTTCTTACAATCATGTGATGCTCTTCAAAGAACAAATGTTAAGTGTTCTACTCTTCTAATCTGTAGTTCCTGAAAGTCTAGAGTAGAATAACCATAGGATGCTGCTGTCCAAGCCTGAAAAAGCCTCTTGAGTGCTGAATGTTTCTGTTGCCTGTTTCTAAGGGCCAGTGAGATAACTAGCTTACAGCCTCTCCCAACTGTAAGACAGAAACGTATGCAGCCTTGTGATAGTGGGCTTCTTATCTCCACCTTAATGGCAGGCTCCAGCCTGTGCTTCTGAAGCTCATCCATCACAACTTTTGTGATCTTCTTTCTTTCTTTCAATTAGTGAAAGGCACTTATTACAAGTGTCTGCTTGTTTCTCCCTCCCACTCAGCTTCTTTCGTACCTGGGACACAATTTATTTCATAAGCTATTTATTTGCTTTCTAGTGGTGGAAGACAGAAGATTGCCCCGAAACTCCCTCTCTGGAGTTCTTGGAGGCGAACCAACCTGAGGGGAACCAGTCCATCAAGCAGGAGCATGAGGAAGCCAATTGGGATCTTGAATTTCTCCTAAGAAATTTTTCTACCTCTGGGCAAAATGCCAGCCTTCCTCGAGATGACCCAGTGGACCAGATCTCGATGCCTGCTGTCTGTCAGGCAACCTCAGTTGAGGAGGAAGTCATCAGAGAAAAGATCCCAGGGATCCTGAAGGTTCCAGAAGTTCCTGGTCCCTCAAGCTCGGAAGCCCAGTTCTTGCTCAAAGAGCACTCTGTGAACTGTACCCCGGTTCTACCCAGTTATTTCCAGGGTATATTAGAGCCCAATAAGGATCTAGTGTTTCCCAACAATCAGTTGCCACACTTTGCCCAGGGAGATTCTATGGGTCTTGCCGTAGCAGGGCAACAGCCCAGGGGACCCAGACAAAGATCTCATGGGCAATATTATCATGTAGCCTGTGAAGCCCATGTACCGCCAAGCCCTGACTTGCTAGGCAAACATGCTTCCTACAATCAGCTTCCACCAGCTGCAGTGGCTTCTCCGCTGCCACACTGCAGTCTGTTGAATGGTTACCACCATCCTTTCTCCCATAGTCCATTTCAAGCCCGAGCTCAAATGTACCAGGCAGATTCTGTTCTCCATGCTCTGCCGCCACTCCATGGTTTGAGGAAACCACCTTCGCCTATGAGAGAAGCCGCAGCCAAGCCAAAGAAGGGACACAAACAATGGGGCCACAAGCGTCCCGCTAGTCACGTCTGCAGTCATCCCAGTTGTGGGAAGACATATACCAAGAGTTCCCATCTCAAGGCTCATCTTCGCACACATACAGGTAAGGGAGAATGATACAGAGGCCGGGTGCAGCTGGGTGTTGGGTCTTGGGGGTATTTTATCCTCTGTTCTGGGGCCTTAGAAATTGCTCATCATCTGTTGAATCTACCTTCTGCTGAATATCTAAGGCAGTGTTTCTCAACCGTGGCGACTTTAAGTCCTGTGGACTTCAACTCCCAGAATCCCCCAGCCAGCATAGCTGGCTGGGGGATTCTGGAAGTTGAAGTCCACAGGACTTAAAGTCGCCACGGTTGAGAAACACTGCTCTGGGCTGATGTTAAAAGGTAGAATCACCATAACAAAGCAGTCCATAGCTTATTCACCTATTTTGCTACGATGAGACTTTCCCTTTCAGTTCTGGGAGCCTTGTTTGGCATAGCCTTGTTCTGTAAGACTATTTTGTCTTCATCTTTGTAGTCCCGATGTCGTACGCGGAGCTGTTTCTAGGGTTATATGTACTTCCTCAGCCTGAGTCGGGGAACATGTGCAGGTGGGAGTTCTGGTCAAAAGTGAAGGCTGGAAACCTGAAACAGTTGAGGGCTCTGGTTCATCTTTGTCTGGGTCCTCTGGCTGTGGCCCCAACAGGCAGTCTGGGAAGAGAAATTGAAGAGAGCATATCAAGCAGCCTCAGAGACTGTTTTATCCTAAGTAAAGATGACACATAGCCACACCCTGTAATTGATATGCTAAAGGTAAATTCCTATAATAAAGGAAAGTTGGTAGATTGGTCATAATAAAATAAGGCAACTTTCTGCGATAGCTTCAGACTTTCACGACTGAAATATTTCTTTGCAAATCTGTGTTCTACAAGTTCCATATTATAATCATTCCCCATGCTTGAATATAGCATGTAAGCTATGCTGGCTGGCGGATTCTGGGAGTTGAAGTCCACAGAGCTATGCTGGCCTGGGAATTCTGGGAGTTGAAGTCCACAGGGCTATGCTGGCTGGGGAATTCTGGGAGTTGAAGTCCACAGGGCTATGCTGGCCGGGGAATTCTGGGAGTTGAAGTC
This sequence comes from Thamnophis sirtalis, assembly GCF_051295495.1. NCBI lineage: Eukaryota > Metazoa > Chordata > Lepidosauria > Squamata > Natricidae > Thamnophis > Thamnophis sirtalis. The sequence continues at coordinate 175,365,831 of NW_028261383.1, read as the reverse complement.
CACAAGGCTATGCTGGCTGGGGAATTCTGGGAGTTGAAGTCCACAGGGCTATGCTGGCCTGGGAATTCTGGGAGTTGAAGTCCACAGGACTTAAAGTCCCCAAGGATGAGAAACACTGATCTAAGGTTTGGATGAAGAGCCAAGGTGGCGCAGTGGTTAAAAGCAGCACTGCAGGCTACTGCTAGATCAGCAGGTCAGCGGTTCAAATCTCACCGGCTCAGGGTTGACTCAGCCTTCCATCCTTCCGAGGTGGGTAAAATGAGGACCCAGATTGTTGGGGGCAATATGCTGACTCTCTGTAAACCGCTTAGAGAGGCCTGAAAGGCCTATGAAGCGGTATATAAGTCTACTGCTATTGCTATTGCTATTGCTATTGCTATGTTGCACTATGCGATGCCCCCCCCCCTTTACCCTGAGGCTTGTGGGAGGGAGGAAGTGGGAAATCCTGTCATTTTGGGATGCTTATTTCCTCAAACCTCTGGGCATGAATGTTAACTGTGTAACTTAAAATAATGGCCCTCCCTCCTTGGGTCCAGTAGTAGCACCAAGGCGCTTATCTGTTTTACAGGAGAGAAACCGTACCACTGCACATGGGAAGGATGCGGTTGGAAATTCGCCCGTTCCGATGAGCTGACGCGCCATTATCGTAAACACACCGGACAACGTCCATTCAAGTGTCCCCTCTGTCAACGGGCTTTCTCCCGCTCGGATCACCTCTCTCTGCATCTGAAGAGACACGTGTGACAAATATCAACATTTTGGACTGCAATGGATGTTCTTACTCACAAGGGAACCTGGTAGTGGGATAGCGATTATCCATTTCCTACAAAGAAGGGACACTTGCCTTTTGCCCTGGTAGTATTAGCCAAGAGAATATAATGAAGATTAGTTACCCAGTTGGACTCCCAGACTGAAGGATTTTGGAATTTCAGTTGAGTTATTCTATCGCTACTAAAAACTCACTTATATGATAGCCATAGTTTGAAACCTAAATTGGACACTTATGTTTTTTTTTCTTCTTCCTACTGAATAGCATTCCAGACCACAAAGATATTGTCATCTATGATGTAGAAGAACATTTTGTATTTCATTGTCCTTGCAGTAAAAAGAAATCCATAGTCTAAAACATTCCTGTAGGTATGATCTCCTTCGGTTTAATGTCAGAGATATGAAGAAGCTGGAGCAAAACAATTGGTCTAGTCTGGTGCATTCTTGGATATATTTTCTGAATAAATGAAATTGGGATAAGGGCGATGGTCTATAGCTAGCAGCATTACAATGAATGCATTGAAGTTTCCATCATCGTCAGATCCTGGAGATGAGTTTTATCTTTGTCTTCTATTGGGATCAAATGTTGGCCGAGCTGATGAAGTAATCCTTTCCCAAGGTGGTGCAGTGGTTAAATGCAGCACTGCAGGCTACTGCTAGATCAGCAGGTCAGCGGTTCAAATCTCACCGGCTCAGGGTTGACTCAGCCTTCCATCCTTCCGAGGTGGGTGAAATGAGGAGCCGGATTGTTGTTGGGGGCGATATGCTGACTCTCTGTAAACCGCTTAGAGAGGCCTGAAAGGCCTATGAAGCGGTATATAAGTCTACTGCTATTGCTATTGCTATTGGGCTAAAAAAAAATAAGGCTACAAAGGAGATCCTTTGCCGGACCTGGCATAGTTTCATAGGTGAAAAATGGGCACACCTGCATGTATCAAATTGTTATTCCTTTTTTATTATGTATTTGTATCTTATCACCGTGAACAACTATGATGCAGAGGGGAACACAACTAATTTTTAAGAGTTGTGTGCTGAAGAGTGAAATGCAAATTAGACCAGCTGAAAGGCCTGCATCTCGCAGCTACTAAAAGGCCACCACTCCATGTCACATGAGCCTTGATCCTGTTACTTTAATTGTGGGTTCGCAATGCTAAGTCAAAATATGAGTTGCGTATTTCTGGCATCATTTATACCACCCAATAGGTGTAACTTCCATGGCTTAGTATATTATGTGTAGTTTATTCGATAAAACATGCATAATAAACCATTCTCATTGGCTCAAGGTGTTGATTCAGACTTCCATCCTTTTGAGGGTTGGTAAAATGAGGACCTGGATTGTTGGGGGGCACTGTAAACCGGTATATAAATCTAAGTGCTATTGCTATTGCCTGTTGTGTTACATGAATCCAGCCAATGTATAATTCAGGTGTTATGGTGTGAAAAGCAAGAGACATTTGGGAAAATACTAAAAGCTCTCAGCTGTTATCTGAATGCTTAGATCAGTGTTTCTCAACCTTGGCGACTTTAAGGCCTGTGGACTTCAACTCCCAGAATCCCCCAGCCAGCAGCTGGCTGGGGGATTCTGGGAGTTGAAGTCCACAGGCCTTAAAGTCGCCAAGGTTGAGAAACACTGGCTTAGATGTATCTCCAAGATGACTGATAGTCATCTGTAAACCTGGCATTTTGAGAAGGAACAAAGCTTACTAGGTTTGGTAGATTTGACAAACGGGTTCTACCGAATAGGTGCGAACTGGTAGGAACCCACCTCTGGCCCAATCCCAGGGGGACTCAGGGCGGCTTACAAATACGAATGAAATAATAACATACAGGGGGAGAATACAAACATTAACAAACTGTTTAAAAACCCAACATACATCCGGTTTAATTGGGGGTTGAACCTGGTTTGAGTCAGCAACCCCCTGGCCTGCCGGAACAGCCAGGTTTTGGTGGCTTTTTGGAAGGCCATGAGGGTGGGAAGGGTCCGGATCTCTGCTGGTAACTCATTCCACAGCTACAGAGAAGGCTCTCCCCCGAGTGGTCGCCAGTCGGCATTGTCCGGCCGACGGCACCCGGAGGAGGCCTAACCTCTGAGTTCTTATCGGACGTTGGGAGGTGTGTAGCAGGAGACGGTCTCTCAGCTATCCAGGTCCAGTGCCATGTAGGGCTTCAAAGGTAATCACCAGCACTTTGTAACGCGTCCGGAGACTAATAGGGAGCCAGTGCAGCCCGCGGAGGATAGGTGTAACACGGGTGTACCGAGGTACCCCTGATATCGCTCGTGCGGATGCATTCTGGACCAACTGCAGTCTCTGAACACTCTTCAAGGGCAGCCCCATGTAGAGTGTGAACTAATCTATATCTAACCTATATCTTCCCTCCTAAAGAGAGATCTGATGCATATGGGGCCCGGGTTTTGAGGTGGGCTGAGGATAAATTCCTGGAGTTCCTTGGCATGTCATTGGGGTTCACTTCAATGTGAAATTGCTTATCCCACAGTTCAGAAATGCCACAAAGTTGTTGCTGTTGCCATTCCAGATGTGTCCCTCCGAGATAACAGGTGAAAAAGCCTAATGGATTTTGCCTGCCTTAAGAGTCCAAGGGGAATGTTCACTGAAGCCATGGAAATGGTTTAAAACTCGTGGTCTGCTGGATATGTGAGATGGAGGGAATGGGGGCCAATGAAAATGCTGTTGCCAGGAGAGATTGGTGCTGGGATGAGGGCATGTGAGAAACTAGCCCTATGTTTGAGATGGCTTGGAGCAGTGTTTCTCAACCTTGGCAACTTGAAGATGTCCGGACTTCAACTCCCAGAATTCCCCAGCCAGCATTCTGGCTGGGGAATTCTGGGAGTTGAAGTCCGGACATCTTCAAGTTGCCAAGGTTGAGAAACACTGCCTTGGAGGGTAGAATGCTAATGGTTGGCAGCTGGTTGCCAAGCAACATTCCTATGTGATGGCAACTGGCCTAGGTAGAAGGTATATTTGATTGGCTGGCTTGAGGGTCACTAACGGATGTCCTGATGAATCTGTCCCTGAGTGGCAGGTACCAGGTAAAGGCCTCAGGTTCACGACACACACACACACACAAACATGCAAATCAGCCATACAAAAATATGACATCTATCTGGCCAATTCTTCCAGGCTGCTTTTGTTATTTTTGTAACGTGTTTGTGTAACATGCACAGCAATTTTGGGGTATCCTCTAATGGAGTGGTTCAATATTTCGAAATGCTTGCAATAGCAATAGCAATAGCAGTTAAGACTTATATACCGCTTCATAGGGCTTTCAGCCCTCTCTAAGCAGTTTACAGAGTCAGCATATCACCCCCAACAACGATCCGGGTCCTCATTTCACCCACCTCAGAAGGATGGAAGGCTGAGTCAACCTTGAGCCGGTGAGATTTGAACCGCCGAACTTCAGATAACAGTCATCTGAAGTGGCCTGCAGTACTGCACCCTAACCACTGCACCACCTCGGCTCTAGATAGATAGATAGATAGATAGATAGATAGATAGATAGATAGATAGATAGATAGATAGATAGATAGATAGATAAAGAGATATGGATGGATGGATGGATGGATGGATGGACAGACAGACAGACAGAGATATAGAGATAGATAGATAGATAGATAGATAGATAGATAGATAGATAGATAGATAGATAGATAGATAGATAGATAGATAGATGATAGATAGATAAGAGATATGGATGGATGGATGGATGGATGGATGGACAGACAGACAGACAGAGATATAGAGATAGATAGATAGATAGATAGATAGATAGATAGATAGATAGATAGATAGATAGCAATAGCAGTTAGACTTATATACCGCTTCATAGGGCTTTCAGCCCTCTCTAAGCGGTTTACAGAGTCAGCATATCGCCCCCAACAACAATCCGGGTCCTCATTTTACGCACCTCGGAAGGATGGAAGGCTGAGTCAACCTTGAGCTGGTGAGATTTGAACCGCCGAACTGCAGATAATAGTCAGCTGAAGTGGCCTGCAGTACTGCACCCTAACCACTGCGCCACCTCGGCTCTTGATCTTTGATATTTTTTCTTTTTCAGGGTCTCCAATCCATGCTTGCAAATGTATTGATTTTTCTCTTTAAGAAAGAAATTGCCCAGCTAAGGCGTTGTGAAACATGAATGTGGCACTGAGTCGAAGCAGCAAACTCAAGCAAAGAAGTCCTGGGTGGGTTTTTAACAACTTTTCTTTGCAGCCTGATTGTGAGGAAGAGCTAGTTGTGAATATGGGATCTGGCCAGGCCGTGGGAAAGGCGTTACAGAAAGCAGATATCTTTAGCATACTGAGTAGAGAGCCCTTGTCTCTTCCCTATACAGCAGTGTTTCTCAACCTTGGCCACTTGAAGATGTCTGGACTTCAATTCCCAGAATTCCCCAGCCAGCGAATGCTGGCTGGGGAATTCTGGGAGTTGAAGTCCGGACATCTTCAAGTGGCCAAGGTTGAGAAACACTGCTGTACAGGAATAGCAATACCATCACCAACAATGGAACCATTTGGGGCTTTTCATACAGGTTGAAGAAACAAATCCAGCTTTTAGGAGATACAGGGGATATAAAAAGAACACACCTCTATTAAAATGCAAGTCTTTTGAGCTATAAAAGTCAAAAGTCAAGATAAATCATATTTTTTCCCTTTTTAACATACTGCAAGCTGTACAGTGGAACTATTTGGGGCTTTTCATACAGGTAGAAGGGTCCCAGTTTTGTATAATGGTTACCATTTTAGAATGGGATCAGAGAGATCCAGGATCAGGCTCGGTGTTCCTGTTCAACCATGAAGTTGAACCAAATGACCAAATGAGCCAACAGTACCTTTCAACCAGTGGTGAGTTTCAAAAATTGTTCGAACCTACTCTGTGGGTGTGGCCTCCTTTGTGGGAGTGGCTTGCTGCCCGTGTGACCGGATGGGAGTGGCTTGCCGCCCATGCGACCGGATATGAAGATGCCGACGACACTTGTCAGAACCACCTTAAATTACCCCACACACAGCACTGGCATGCATAAGAATATGATGCAAACTTGTTTTTTAAAAGGCATCTTTGGTTTGCGTTAAAACAACTTCAACACACGCAATGTTCTGATTGCACCACAAACGCAGTAGTCATCCTTACCTTTCATGGAGGAACTGAGTTGTATAAATAGGAGCATGATAGTGTAGAATAATCATATCCAAGGACCAGTGGAGGGTTTCAAAAATTTTTGGAAGCTCTTCTGTAGGTGTGGCCTGCTTTCCGGGTCCACTGGTGGAACCTCTTCTAACCGGTTCGGTAGATTTGACGAACCGGTTCTACCGAATAGGTGCGAACTGGTAGGAGCCCACCTCTGCTTTCAACTCACTTTACTGAGGACAAAATGGGGGATGTTCCGTGTATTCTGCCTACAACTCCTGGACACATTACACTAAAACAATCTCTTTGTTTCCACATATACTCCCTGTTGAGCCAAATAAGCTTTTCTCCCGCTACACATCATATTAGAAATATGGGGAGGGAGACTTGGTTCACATTTATTCACTTTTGATTTGGATCACTTCACCCTCTCTCTCTTGTCTTTTGCTTATATAAAGAATAGCAATAGCATTTAGACTTAGATATCACCTCGTAGTGCTTTACAGCACTCTTTAAGCCCTTTACAAAGTCAGCATATTGCCCCAACAATCTGGGCCCTCATTTTACTGATCTCAGAAGGATGGAAGGCTGAGTCAACCTTGAGCCAGTCAGTATCAAACTCCTGGCTGTGGGCAGAGTTAGCTTGCAATACTGCATTCTAATCTCTGCGCCACCAGGGCTCTTGAAGAAAATGTTAAATACACACGGGCAAAGCATGTTGGCTTCATCTTCACACAACACATTTTTAAAAAGCCTCTGTAATTGAGTGAATATGGTCCGTTTTAATTATAATCAGCTGTTTCCCTGAATGAGCAGACAGTATGTATTTAACAACTTACAGGCAAATGCTTGGATAAACAGAATCTATAAATTTTTAGCCAACAGAAAAGATTGGCGATAAGTTTAAATGGGTATAAGAAGGAACATTCTCGTAGTGTATAAGAAAGGAAGAGACAAATGCAGCTTTAAGGAAGCACAGTGGATATAAAAAGAACACACCTCTATTAAAATGCAAGGTTTTTGAGATGTAAAAATCAAACCAAGATAAATCACTTCAGAATTTTTCCTCCTTTAACATATACTATAAACTGTGCCAAGGAGGAAAATGAAAATAATCTTAGAATATAGCAATAGCAGTAGACTTATATACCGCTTCATAGGCCTTTCAGGCCTCTCTAAGCGGTTTACAGAGAGTCAGCATATTGCCCCCAACAATCTGGGTCCTCATTTTACCCACCTCGGAAGGATGGAAGGCTGAGTCAACCCTGAGCCAGTGAGATTTGAACCGCTGACCTGCTGATCTAGCAGTAGCCTGCAGTGCTGCATTTAACCACTGCGCCACCTTGGCTCAGAATAATGTTGCGTAAGTGTGCACATCCTGTTACAAATAGGAATGTGAATTAATCACATTCAAACTGATGTTAAATAGCAATGCACACCTGCCATCCATTAAAATGACCGATCAAGCTGTATAAAGTCCAGCTGTTGTAGGATTTCTCTGATAGCTGCCTCTTACAGCAAAAGCCATGCTCTGCTGAGAGCTTACAAAGCATCAAAGGGATCTAATTGCTGGAAGGCATCAGTCAGGAGAAAGGTACACAGAATTCCCAGGGCATTGGGGGTGAGGGGTGGGGAATGAAAATAAAAAAGAAATTACAATAATGCAAACATAAAAGTAGTATTTTATGACAGCATCCAGTCCTTGGGAGTCGGAGCCTATCGGCATGGCTCATCTTGCCTTGGGAATTGTTGCCCCCTCTTCTTCCTTGCAAAAGTGCTCCACATCTGTCCGTTTGCGAGGGCATCTTCTGTGCACAGCCCTCTTCAGGCCACCCCATAGATTTTCAATTGGATTCAGGTCTGGGCTTTAGCTGGGCTGTTCCAAGAACTTGATCTTCTGGTGAAGCCATCCTTTTGTGGATTTGGAGGCATGCTTTGAGTCGTTCATGGTCATCTTGAAAGGAGAAATTCTTCCTTTTCAGAATTTTCACAGAGGTCTGAATGTTTTGTGCCAAAACTGGCTGATATTTGGAACTCTTCAGTTCCTTGAACGTTGACTATAAAACCCCAGGTCCCAGCTGAAGGAAAAGTAGCCCCAAAACATAATGGCTGCCACCATGCTTCCCTGGTGTACTTTTGGTGATGCACCAAACATACTTTTGGGGATTATGGTCAGAAAGTTCAACCTTGGTCTCATCAGACCATAACACATTTCCCCACATGCTTTTGTCAGACTTGGTGTAGATTTTGCAAAATGTAGCCAGGCTTGGATGTTTTTTTTTTTTTTTTGCAAGAAAAGTTTTTTTTTAATCTTGTCACCCTACCCCATAGCCCAGACCTATGAGAAATATGGGAGTTAGAGTGTTAAAGTTAGAGTTTTATTGATGTGTATGCCGCCCACTCCCGAAGGACTCCGGGCGGCTTACAATAAAACAAGGGAGGGGGGATAATACACAAACAACATATTAAAATATACAACAGTCACAATTTCCGAGGGGCTGGATATTTTGAGAGCCTCCCGGCCTGCTGGAGCAGCCAGGACTTAACACCTTTGCGGAAGGCCGGGAGGGTAGTAAGGGTCCAGATCTCCACGGGGAGGTCGTTCCAGAGGGCTGGAGCTGCAACAGAGAAGGCTCTCCCCCGGGGAGTCGCCAGCCGACATTGGCTGGCAGATGGAATCCGGAGGAGGCCTAACCTGTGAGATCTAATCGGCCTATGGGAGGTGATCGGCAGAAGGCAGTCTCTCAGGTATCCAGGTCCGATGCCATGAAGGGCTTTATAGGTAATGACCAGCGCCTTGAAGCGGATCCGGAGACTAATGGGTAACCAGTGCAGCTCGCGGAGGATAGGTGTAACGTGGGTGTACCTGGGTGCACCCACGATCGCTCGCGCGGCTGCGTTCTGGACTAGCTGGAGTCTTCGAACACTCTTCAAGGGCAGCCCCATGTAGAGTGGGAGATTGTTGTCCCATGTAGTACATAGCCAGTGCTTGCCAAACATTCCTACAGCTCAGAGGTGGGTTCCTAACAGTTCGCACCAGTTCAGTAGAACCGGTTCGTCAAATCTACCGAACCGGTTAGAAGAGGTTCCACCAGTGGACCCGGAAAGCAGGCCACACCTACAGAAGAGCTTCCAAAATTGATTGAAACCCACCAGTGGTCCTTGGATATGATTATTCTACACTATCATGCTCATATTTATAAAACTCAGGGCCTCTGTGAAAGGTTTTTGAAGCCCACCACTGCTACAGCTCCTTTAATATTGCTGGAAGCCTCTTGGCAGCAATTCTTGTTTTTTCATCAATTTCGTTGGAACATCTAGTTCTCGCTTTCCACACTCTCAGTTGTAGATTGTAGATTGTAGATTTATTTATTTATAGGCCGCCCTTTTCCCTGAGGGGACTCAGGGCGGCTTACAATCAAAAAAGGAAGGGGAGTGTAGGACAATACCAAAAAGAAATGTGCACAAAGTAAATTAGACAATAAAACTCAATATTCACTCAGCATTCGGGAGGGGCGAAAATAAGATTATCCCCAGGCCTGACGGGCTAGCCAGTTCTTGAGGGCTGTGCGGAAGGCCTGGACGGTGGTGAGGGTACGAATCTCCACGGGGAGATTGTTCCATAGTGTCGGAGCCGCAACAGAGAAGGCTCTCCTCCGAGTAGTCGCCAGTCGGCACTGACTGGCAGATGGAATACGGAGGAGGCCAACTCTATGCGATCTGATGGGACGCAGGGAGGTAATTGGCAGAAGGCGGAAGTTGCACAGGAAGTATCCCTTCTGCAACCTCTCAGATATACAAGAATGCCCCGCATTCACTCCTCATCAACTTTCTCCCCTACAAACTCAGGAACTTTGAAGATGAGAATGCTTGGCTGCAGGAATGGATCCAAGAAGAACTCGCTCACGGTGAAGTCTGGCAGAAGGAATACGAGGCACTGTTAAGACATCAGACCCAGCTCTGTACCTCGCTACAGACCAAGAGGTGAGAGAGGCTGTCATGGGGATTCGCCCCAATTTTTCCTGGCAATTGCCGATCCCTCAAAAAAAAACTGGAGAAAAAAAATGGGCACCCTTGAAAATTATTTATTCATAATCCAGCCTGCCATTTTTCTATTTAGTGAACGATCGGGAATCCTTTATAGAAAAAAAGTAAGGTTTTACATTTAGACAAGAAAAAATAGATTGAAACGTGGCTCAATAGCAGTAACTGTGAGAGGGATCTTGGAGCCCTAGTGCAGTGTTTCTCAACCTTGGCAACGTGAAGATGTCCGGACTTCAACTCCCAGAATTCCCCAGCCAGCGAATGCTGGCTGGGGAATTCTGGGAGTTGAAGTCCGGACATCTTCACGTTGCCAAGGTTGAGAAACACTGCCCTAGTGGACAATCACTTAAATATGAGCCAACAGTGTGTGGCAGCAGTGAATTCAACAATGCCATCCTAAATTGTATTAACAGGGGGATAGAATCAAGATCATATTGAAGTATTAGTTCTGCTTTATAAAGCCTTAGGATACTGCATCAAATTTTGGCCACCATATTATAAAAAAGATATGAAGACTCTGGAAAGAATAGAGAAGATGATTAGGGGATTGGAGGCTAAAACATATGAAGAATGGTTGCAGGAATTGGATAGGTCCAGTCTTGTGAAAAGAAAAACTAGGAGTGACATTGGATTGGATTTATTCAATTTGTATGCCGCCCTATTCCCGAGAGACTCACGGCGGCTAACAATCAAAGAGGGAAGGGGGTACAGAATAAAAATAAAGGACAAACACATTTTAAAAAACAGCAACGGTCATATCCTCGGCTGGGGCTGAAAGATTCAACAGCCCCAGGCCTGCCAGAACAGCCAGGTCTTAATTGCTTTGCGGAAAGCCGGAAGGGTGGTGAGGGTCCGGATCTCAACGGGGGATCGTTCCAGAGGGCCAGAGCAACCACAGAGAAGGCCCTCCCCCGGGGAGTTGCCAGCCGACACTGGCCGGCAGATGGGATTCGGAGGAGGCCTAGTCTGTGAGATCTGATTGGTCGAAGGGAGGTAATTGGCAGGAGGCGGTCTCTCAAGTACCCAGGTCCAATACCATGTAGGGCTTTATAAGTGACGACTAGCACCTTGAAGCGTGTCCGGAGACCAATGGGCAGCCAGTGCAGCTCGCGGAGGATAGGTGTAACATGGGTGTACCAAGGCACACCCACAATCGCTCGCGCGTCTGCATTCTGGACAAGCTGAAGTCTCCGAATGCTCTTCAAGGGCTGCCCCATGTAGAGCGTGTTACAGTAGACATAATAGCAGTGTTCCAATATTTGAGGGCTGCAACATAAAAAAGAGAGGATCAATCCATTTTCCAAAGCACCAGAAGTCAAGGCAAGGATGGAAATTAATCAAGGAGAGAACAATCTAGAACTGAGAAATTTCCTAACAGAACAATTAACCCGTGGAATGGTTTGCCTTCAGAAGTTGTGGTGCTCCATCACTGGAAGCTTTCCAAAAGAGACTAGATAGCCACTTATGTATCTGGAACAGTATAGACTAGAGTCTCCAGCTTCAGCAGCGGTTGGACTAGAACAGCGATGGCGAAACTTTTTTGGCTCGCGTGTCATAAGTGGGAGGAGTGCAGGGGTGTTGTGCGCGGGCGTGCTGCACCCATAATGCAATGCACGACCGCCCCTGGTGTGCATGCGCGCATGACAGCAGCTCCCCCATTATTTGCATGCTTTTTTCACCCTCCCCAGGCTCCAGAGGCTTTATAGGAGGCTTCAGGGACCTTCAGGAGGCTTCCGGTTTGCTCGTAGGGCCGTTTTTAGTCCTCCGGAGCCTCCCGAGGGCTTAAACCGACCCTACGAGCAAACCGGAAATCCGTTCCTGAACTTCCGGTTTGCCCATAGGGGCGGTTTTTTTCCGCTCCGGAGGCTTCAGGGAAGCTCCTGAAACCTCCAGAGGGGCCCCCGGGGGGGGGCTCTTTTCGCCCTCCCCAGGCTCCTATAAAGCCTCTAGAGCCTGGGGAGGGCAAAAAATGGCTTTAAAAAAGGTTGAATTCAGCTGGCCAGCACGCAAATGCCCGCTAGCCAGCTGACAGGGCAACGCCTCGCGTGCCCTGACAAATGGACCCGTGTGCCACCTGTGGCACGCGTGTCATAGGTTCGCCATCCCTGGACTAGAAGATCTGTTATGGCTAAATTTAAAGCAGTTTTTGTAGAGGTTTTTCTTTATTTTCTAACCAAAAATTACAGCAAGGATTTGGAAAGGTTAGCTGCTAGGCTCAGCTCAATGTTGACAAGTGTAAATGGAGGGGACAGGAATTTGAAGCAAGCAAGGTAAGGTGCTTCTGGGTCTGGGATTAAATTTTTGGTGTAGGAGATGGTGAGGATACCTTCCCGTTTGACCTTCGCAGTCTTAAGCCCCTGGAGAAGAAAACTCGAGCATTGCAAGAGGAGCTGGAAGAAATCCAGGCAGTTCTGCAGGAGTGTCAGAGCCGAAACCGTCAACGCCAGCTGCACATCCATAAGCAAGTGAGCCCCTCAGGGGACTAATTTAAGAGCTCTGCATTCTCTCCTCACAGTCCTCAGCTTCCCCTCCTTCCTCCTTTATCCTATTGTGTTTACCCCTTAGGGTGGAGATAAGAGAATTGGTTATATATGACATGGTTTTCTAGAAACCTTGGCCAATTTGTATTCTGGGAGAAAGAAGTTGGTTAAGTTAGAATGGCTCTCTAGACCAGTGTTTCTCAACCTTGGCCACTTGAAGATGTCTGGACTTCAACTCCCAGAATTCCCCAGCCAGCGAATGCTGGCTGGGGAATTCTGGGAGTTGAAGTCCAGACATCTTCAAGTGGCCAAGGTTGAGAAACACTGCTCTAGACCAACAGGAACCAACAAAGGATGAGGTTTTTTTTGGTAATGTTTGTAATTGCTATTTCAATTTTCTGTTTTTAGTCTTCCTTTCTGCTGGCCAATAATACGCCCTTCTCCTTCACATTTAGGCCAGTGGTGGGTTTCAAAAATTGTTCGAACCTACTCTGTGGGTGTGGCCTCCTTTGTGGGAGTGGCTTGCCGCCCATGTGACCGGATGGGAGTGGCTTGCTGCCCATGTGACCGGATATGAAGATGCCGACGACACTTGTCAGAACCACCTTAAATTACCCCACACACAGCACTGGCCTGCATAAGAATATGATGTAAACTTGTTTTTTAAAAGGCATCTTTGGTTTGCGTTAAAACAACTTCAACACACGCAATGTTCAGATTGCACCACAAACGCAGTAGTCATCCTTACCTTTCACAGAGGCACTGAGTTTTATAAATATGAGCATGATAGTGTAGAATAATCCTATCCAAGGACCAAGGGTGGGTTTCAAAAAATGTTTGGAACCTTTTCTGTAGATGTGGCCGGCTTTCCGGGTCCACTGGTGGAACCTCTTCTAACCGGTTCGGTAGATTTGACGAACCGGTTCTACCGAATAGGTGCGAACTGGTAGGAACCCACCTCTGATTTAGACATTCTAAAACAACTTTTTAAAAATACCCTTGAGTGAATTAATCACATCTAGAGAAGTATTCATGCCAGTATGTGGTGTTTTTCATTATTCTATCTGATATGTAACATTTTGAAGAAATAAAAAACAGTGTCTTTAAAGATCGGCATTCTGGTGCTCTCTAAATGTTTTGGACAAGAGTTTTGATATTCCTTTCTCATTGGCCATGCCATCTTCCTGATGAGAACTCCAAACCTGCCTTTTGTATATGTTTGTTACGGCAAATGCAATAGAAATTGGGTTCTTTTAAAAACTCTACCCTTTTTGAGAATTTCAGAGTAAGGCCATTCAGATCAAGAAAATAGTGCTAAGTTTAATAAAAGTTTGAATTCTTTAATTTTCTTTTACTTTTTTATTTTAGAAAATTTATATTGCTGCCTATTCACACATGGTGACTCAAGGTGGCTTACATTAATAATTTAATTTAATTTATTAGATTTATAGGCCGCCCAATCCCGAAGGACTTTTATATTTATGAATATAAAAAAATCAGATATAAAAAATAAAACTAATAGAAGAAAATAATCAAATAATAAATTAATAAAATAATAGTCCTCCCACCCTCCCAACCTGATGATAACACATCACCCAAGTCATTTAATGGGCTCCATCCCGCTCTGGGTTCCTCAGGCCAACTAGCAGAACCGGATCTTCAGCGGCTTCCAGAAAAGTGTTAGAGTCAGGGCCAGCTTAATCTCTGGGGGAATGATGTTGCAGAGAGAGGGAGCCACCACAGAGAAGTGCTGATAATAATAATAAAAAATACAAAACTAAAAATCTTCAACAAAAAAATCTGAGCAGCCGGGCTTAGATGATTTCATTTCTGTGCTAAATTGCAGGAAAAGGAAAATCAGAAAATGGCTGAGATAGTTAAAGAACTGGAAAAAAAGGTGAGTACTTAAGAAAAGGCAGAGTTCAAGAAGATTGCTGCCCTGATCTAGACTTCATTTGACTATAAAATAATTAACTTTGGCTTATGGGTATTACTTCATGCTCCAAGTATAATAAATCATAAAACATAAACGTGCAAAATAACAGTGGCATACCAGATGAAATAGATTGGCGTTACAAAAATGCCAAATTTCATTAATCAACATTTGAATAGGCAGCACTTAATTTGCAACCTGAAATAGAAATTGGGTATCGTAGCTGTCATTTGATGTTTAAAGATAAGTCAGCTAAATGTTCTAAGTGCCACCAGATATCTAGGTCTTATTATCATATATGGTGGACATGCGTAGAAGCAAATTATCTATCATCTATCTATCTATCTATCTATCTATCTATCTATCTATCTATCTATCTATCTATCTATCTATCTATCTATCTATCATCTATCTATCTCTATATCTATCTATCTATCTATCTATCTATCATCTATCTATCTATCTATCTATCATCTATCTATCTATCTATCATCTATCTATCATCTATCTATCTATCTATCTATCTATCTATCTATCTATCTATCTATCTATCTATCTCTATATCTATCTATCTATCTATCTATCTATCTATCTATCTATCTATCTATCTATCTATCTATCTATCTATCTATCTATCTATCTATCTATCTATCTATCTACCTACCTACCTACCTACCTACCTACCTACCTACCTACCTACCTATACCTATACCTATACCTATACCTATACCTATATAATATATCTATATATCTATATCTATATCTATATCTATCTAATCTATATCTATATCTATATCTATATCTATATCTATATCTATATCTATATCTATATCTATATCTATATCTATATCTATATCTATATCTATATCTATATCTATATCTATATCTATCTATATCTATATCTATATCTATATCTATATCTATATCTATATCTATATCTATATCTATATCTATATCTATATCTATATCTATATCTATATCTATATCTATATCTATATCTATATCTATATCTATATCTATATCTATATCTATATCTATATCTATATCTATATCTATATCTATATCTATATCTATATCCATATCCATATCCATATCCATATCCATATCCATATCCATATCCATATCCATATCTCTACATATCTATATCTATGTGTTTTTTTATTTGTGCTGATAAATAAATAAAACTATATCTATATATCTATATATCTATATATCTATATATCTATATATCTATATATCTATATATCTATATATCTATATATCTATATATCTATATATCTATATATCTATATATCTATATATCTATATATCTATATATCTATATATCTATATATCTATATATCTATATATCTATATATCTATATATCTATATCTATATCATCTATATATCATCTATATCTATATATCATCTATATCTGTATCTATATATCTCTATCTCTATCTATCTATCCATCCCTATCTATCTATCTATCTATCTATCTATCTATCTATCTATCTATCTATCTATCTATCTATCTACAGTAATTTTGTTTGTGTGTGTGTGTGTGTGTGTGTGTATACATACATACATACATACATTCATACATACATACATACATACATACATACATACATACATACATACATACAGTATATACTGAATATTACATGATGTGGGAATTATTGATGGTTATAGAATAAACACAGAAGTTAGGAATAGGGGAATTAAAGAAAATCAACGAAATATAGAAAATATGTTAAGAGAGAGGCGTAAACACTATATTGTTGTTATTATTATTATTATGACTATTATGTTTAATAGTCCTTTTATATTCTTATTAGAAGGTACGTTAAGAGGGAGAAGTGAATATGTTTATAATGTTCAATATTAGTAGTGTAAAAACAGAGAATTAATATTAATGTAATGAATACTGTTGTAAATTTTGATTATTACTGCACAAAGATATTTGTACCCAGATGACACACTGTTTAATGGAAGATGGAATTATTATACTAAAAAAATATATCAAAAAATATATATCTGGAAAATCTCTTTTCCCCCACTGCTGTTCTTTTTCTTCCAAACCGTGTTAAGTTGGTCACAGGTTGGCCACCTCTGGTTCATAGGGATCCTTTTCTGAAACAAATGGCGGAACAGGCATATCAACATAGCAGGAATTGTCTTTGATACGAGATACTTCATTTGCTAATTCTTCAGAAAGTGGAAGCCTCAGCAGATGCAAAAGACTTGTTAGTTTAGGGAGAATCTGTTCTTGGCTCGTCTCTGAGAGGACAGGCTGATGTGGAAATGTGTCCTGCTTTCTTCCCAGTTATAAAACTTTGGATTATTTTTTTGCAATAATTACATACAGGTCTTCAAGCAACAGCTGGATGAGCAGTCCAACAAAGATGTTCTGGAGGAACTAAGATCAGAAGGCAATGAACTGAAGGTAACTTTCACATACTTTATAATTGCATATTTGTTATGAGGACCTACTAGACTGGGAAATCAGTGCAATTAATGTAAAAAGGATCACAGAATTTGGTGGTAGTGTAATAGAAATTCTAAGCATTGGTTTGTTATCTTGTGTACTTATTTTAGGCACACACCTACACACACCCTTACGTAATAAATACAGTTCTGCTTCTTTTTCTATAAAGTTTATTTTTTCATTTTCATAACATAGAGTCACATGTACACTATTACATAACCAACATCATATTGTATTATTAAGTATTTACATCAATTCGTCTTACTATCAACCCCCAAAAACCATTATTGGCTCTTCTGCTCTTCATACACCATATTTGTACCTTATCCATCACTTTCTTCTCCCTCTCTCCTCTCCCTCCCCACCTCCTTTCTTCCCTCTGTCATTCTTCTCTTCTCTACTTCCCCTTCCTCTCTCCTTCTCCTCTCTCCCCTTTCCACTCCTCTTTTCTCTCTTCCTCTTCCCCATCTCCTTTCTCCCCTCTGTCATTCTTCTCTTCTCTACTTCCCCTTCCTCTCTCCTTCTCCACTCTTCCCTTTCCACTCCTCCTTTCTCTCCTCCTCTTCCCCACCTCCTTTCTTCCCTCTGTCATTCTTCTCTTCTCTACTTCCCCTTCCTCTCTCCTTCTCCTCTCTCCCCTTTCCACTCCTCTTTTCTCTCCTCCTCTTCCCCACCTCCTTTCTTCCCTCTGTCATTCTTCTCTTCTCTACTTCCCCTTCCTCTCTCCTTCTCCACTCTTCCCTTTCCATTCCTCCTTTCTCGCCTCCTCTTCCCCCCCCCTTGCCCTCTCTCCTATCCCTCTCTTCTTCCCTTACCCTCTCCTCTACTTCCCATTCTTCATCTCATTTGCTGTATTTCAGCTTCTGAGCAAGCTCCATTTTATGTTGATGGTATTTATAATTCCTTTTCAATATACATAGTTAATTTTAACCTGTATTCTTCTCCTTTTTAATTTAAAAATATATAACAAAAAAAGTACCATCACCACCCCAATTTGGTCAAGATGTCGCCCTGGTTACAATTCCCTGCTATTCTCATCATTATCTTTATATAATTATACATCCTTACGTGCCTCCAATTTGTGATTCATTCCTTTTATCTCAATAGTTTCCCATTGTAGGTATATTCCTGTTCCCTCTCCATTTTTCCATATCTTGGATTAGATTACCCTTAATTGTCTCTAGATGACAATCCTCGCTGTTCAATGTTCGTTACACTTCCCTTAATCTATTATATTAAATAAGAAACGGTAAACATCTCACTTTATTCACAAGAGAAGATCCACTTTGCACAGGCAGGAGGTTTATTTATTACACATATGCTTATGTGTTTATTTATTATGCCACACTCTACAGCTGTCAGATTTATTAAGACAATGTAAGATTTTCATATACAGCAGGTTATTAAGTTAATACTGCCTTTCTGCTGCCCCATTCCCTATAACTAGATGCTGTAGCTGTTGGGCAGTGAACAGCACGGGAAATAAGTTTGCTAATTCCTCTTCGGTCCTTTTCCAGGAAGTGGGAGAAATTTGAATGGAGACAGAAGATCTCTGCATGTCTCCTTAGGAGAAGGGGAAAAGGAATGAGCTTTCTTGAAGAGTCCTCTGAGCAGCAATATCGTGCCCATAGGCGGTTCCCTTCTGTTACCCAAAGTATAATAATGGAAAATGTCCATTAGGAATATATAAAGTTTAAAGGACACCTCTTTCTGATTAAGCTTTGAAGAAAAACTGCATAGCCTCTGGTTCTATGCATTGGAGAGCCTGCCCTGTTTTGCTGCCCTCCAAGAACGTAGTCCCTGGGGATTTCCTTTGGTATGGGCTGTCAATCAAGAAGAGATGTGTACCTCAGTGCTTTGAGAAGTAGGGTGAAGCAGAATAGCAATAGCAATAGTTAGACATATACCGCTTCATAGGGCTTTCAGCCCTCTCTAAGCGGTTTACAGAGTCAGCATATCGCCCCCAACAACAATCCGGGTCCTCATTTTACCCACCTCGGAAGGATGGAAGGCTGAGTCAACCTTGAGCCTGGTGAGATTTGAACAGCCGAACTGCTGAACTGCAGTCAGCTGAAGTAGCCTGCAGTGCTGCATTTAACCACTGCGCCACCTTGGCTTAAAATGTGTTGTTGAGGTGGAACATTTTTTGCTTTGCAAAGTACAGTGTTTAGTAGGGTAATTAGAGCTACTAAGAAAAAAAAAATCTGTCCAAATTTTCCGGTTCAAAAGTTTTATTTCTTTTAAAACAAACATTTCATCATTCCTCAATCAGTGAGACATCGGAGTACAATTTTTTGTGTGTGTCAAAATAGTTCTAGTTTACCACCAAATTCTTGTCTAGCCTAATGTATAACCCTCCCTCCCGCCACCCTCCCCCCCAACCCCCCTCCTCCTCCCCCCCCCGACTTCCCAGAACCCGTACACGGTATGGATTTTTAACAAACACAGTCTAAAATCTATTGAGAAAAAAGAAATAAAGAAATTAACGACATCTCTACATTGATCTTAGCTTCTTCTTGCTGAGCTAACTTTAAACAATTTAAATCATTCCTGATCTTAAGCATAGGCTAACTGGAATTTCTTGGTCCCGTATTTATTTTGTATACAGTCAATCCATTTTTTCCAGTCTCGTTTATATCTCTCGTTTGAGTGATCTTTTTAAGATAAAAATCTGTCCAAATTTTCATGTGTGAAGAAATTGAATGCATTCTTTCTGTTCTAAGAATAGAATTCCTCACCAGCTTACTCACTTGTGGAAGACAAAAGAGAACTACTGTATTGAAACTCGACTTCCACCATTGTGTCCCAGGTTTGGGACAGAAATAATCTCGGATGCTCAAGATATTAAAGAGTCAACTCATAGTTGTGACTGTGTCTTTGCATTTGAAGACTGGAAGTTGCTGCAACTATATTATTATAATTTTTTCTCCACCAACGTAGAGGCACTTGTTTGAATGGGAAGCTCGGTGGCAGACAAAGTATGACACGATCAGGCAGGTAAATCAATTATATTTCTGGTTTCAAAGCTCTTTTGCTTTTGATGGCAAGCTAAAGTACTTATGGGTCTTTGGCTGAGAAAAGTTGAGTCAAGGCAAGGCAATTTTTCCCCCCCAGGTCTCTATAATAGTGGCTTTTGTCAAAATTTGCAACTTATATATGTTATTCAGCAGACAGGGTTATTGTTCAATAGTCATCTCAGCTGCTACTTCCTGGATCCTTCCAGGAAGTTATACTTCAATTTGAGAGATGCGTCCTTGCTTAGAAGCAGCTTCTAAGACTAAAAGGTCCATTTATTCATAAGAAAAGTTAGCGCTATGGAAATATTAAATAGAAGAATTAAAGACAAAGGCTCTAATAGTACATAATATTAATTTCCCACAAATCTCAGCCAGATGCTTCTGGGAAGTCCCTAAATATTAATATAATAGTTTCTTCCACTGCTTTTTCCCAAAAAATAGGTGGGTGGTCTCCTGCATCCCATACTTACACACTATACAGCCGTTACAACTAATTGCTAGTATTGGCCCAACCCCTATGAAGTTGTCTCAAATTCATTCAAAGAGGCCCACGTTTATTACTACCACTGCCTTATTGTCTTATTTCCTCTTCATCTTCAACATTCAGGCTTGCTAGATCATTCTGAATTCTAGAATTATGAAATAAGCAATATGTACCTTCCTCCCCTCGGTTCACTGTTCATTATGCACCCTCCTTCAAACTCAAGAACGACTGGATGAAGAGCCTCTTTGCCTGCCTAATATCTGATCAACTTCCTCACTGTATGGAACAAGCTGCCATGATGTGGTTGCGTTCTTTTTTATCAGGAGTTGTTAAGCAGAGGCTGGATAGTCACTGTCTGTGACATTTCTAGGCAGAGGGGTGGACTATATCAGGGTTTCTCAACCTTGTCAACTTGAAGATGTCTGGACTTCAACTCCCAGAATTCCCCAGCCAGCGAATGCTGGCTGGGGAATTCTGGGAGTTGAAGTCCAGACATCTTCAAGTTGACAAGGTTGAGAAACACTGGACTATATAATATAATGAAGTCCCTTCCAACTCAAATGGAATTCTACGATTCCCAAAGCAAAATATTTATTTATTTATTTATTTATTTATTTATTTATTTATTTATTTATTTATTTATTTATTTATTTATTTATTTATTTATTTATTTATTTATTTATTTATTTATTAGACTTCTATACCGCTTCATAGGGCTTTCAGCCCTCTCTAAGCGGTTTACAAATTTTTTTTTTAGCAAATTGAGTCAGCAACTTGCCCCCACAGTCCGGGGTCCTCATTTCACCCACCTCAGAAGGATGGAAATACCACTTTGATGAAAGAATAATAGAACATAAATACATGTCAATATAAGTTCAAAACCTACACTTTTCAGTTACGTATTTTAGCGAACTGGTTAGCAGTTAGCTAAATATTTTAGTGCTTTGTATAATACCGTATGTTAACATTAAAGGTGTATAATACAACAAGCCTGTTCACAAAGCAATTTCAGTTCTGCCTGTAGCTTCTAGAGGAGTAATTATATATTAATACTATGTTTTTTTGCATGGAAGCACCTCCAGGTCCATGCCCTCAAAGTATGCAAGGCTCATTTTCCTCTACGTAGAAATAGAATAAAAGTCTTCTGATTTTTGCCATTTCAGAAACAGCAGCATATTGAGAAACTGAGCACAGTAATCCAAGGGCTGTCTCTGAAAAGCCAGGTAAGACTCCTGTTCTGACCCCCCTCGTCCTACACCAAAGCACAAGACAAGATAAAGATGCTGCAAGGATTTATTGACACACAGACAGGACCTTGGCAGCAAGCCAGCACAGACAAGACGTTGGCAGCAAGCCAGCACAGACTAACCTTGGCAGCAATCCAGCCTGCCAAGCTAGCCACGAAAGTTCTCCAACTTTAGTGAATACGTTGACGCCTGCAAAGGGGCGTGTGCACAAGCAGTCCTTTTATAGTCTTGAGAGGAGCCTAAATACCACCAGCTGAGTGCAATTATCTCCTGTAACTGCGTAACTGTTCCTTACGCCTATTAGCTCTTCGGTGCCGGGCATCCAGGAACAACTCCCTTGGCTCCTCCCCATTGCTCCAATGCATGACATCTGGATCACTCTCCCTTGTCTCCTCCCCACTGGTCCAAGGCTCAGGCGCCTCCTGGTGGCCAACCAGCCTCTCTGCGCCCTGCTCGGAGTCGGAACCCTGTCCAGGGTCCTCCACATCCTCCAGAGCCGACTTATAGGGCCCCTCGCTGTCGGGAGTCTGGTGGCAGCTCCAACAGCTCCTGCTGGGCCACAACAGACTCCCTTTAGGCCAAACGTGATGCAATAGAGATGTCACATATATGAAGCTAACAGAATCCCTGCAGGATCAAAGGAAGACACCGAGTAAAAGGGAATCAGTACTGAAACAAATGAGGCACTGCACTGTCTTCTAAAAGACATAGACGTAGAAAATGTACCCTGGAGAAGTTTGGTTCCCCCCCTCCCCCCCCAAAAAGACAGCAAAGATAGGCTTCTGCTTTGGCTAGGTGCAAAAGGTAGAAGGTTGGTGCAGGGAACTGGGAGAGAAGGCAGCTGGTTGAACAAAAGCTCCCCGGGGCTTCCTAGAGACTGTGGCTTGGGGCTCCTGGGGCAGGCTTGGGAGCCATGTGCAGGAAATCAGAGAAGCTGGGACACCCAGGGTAACACAGCGGCCAAAGGTGTAAAAAGCAAACAGCAAAGGAAGTGAAATGCTTCTGCTTCAGCTGTGATGGCTGGGCGCAAGGTGAAAGGCTGGTGCAAGGAACTGGGGTAGAAGGCAGACTCTGGTGACCGAGGATTCTCAGGACATGGCCAGCAGCTCCAGAACAGAGGTGGGTTCCTACCAGTTCGCACCTATTCGGTAGAACCGGTTCGTCAAATCTACCGAACCGGTTAGAAAAGGTTCCACCAGTGGACACGGAAAGCAGGCCACACCTACAGAAGAGCTCCCAAAAATTTTGAAACCCACCACTGACAGACAGACAGACAGACAGACAGACAGACACACACACACACACTACAGACTCACACAGAGAAAGAGGAAGGAAGGAAGGAAGGAAGGAAGGAAGGAAGGAAGGAAGGAAGAATAAAAAAAGAAAGAAAAAGTGAGAGATGAAAGAAAAAAAGGAAAAAGGGACAGAGAGACAAAAGGAGAGAGAGAGAGAGAGAACACATGGCCTGCAAGGCACTCCCACCAGATAAATATACTGTATGTATATGTATGTATGTATGTATGTGTGTGTGTGTATATATATATATGTGTGTGTGTGTGTGTGTGTGTGTGTGTGTGTGTGTGTGTGTATGAAAGCCTAAAGCAATGTTGTTTTCTTTCTAAATCAATGAAGGAGCTGCATCGACACATCACCACCTTGGAAGACAATGTGGCAGAAGTTCAACAGGAAATAGCACTGTAAGGATGACCTAATCTAATCCTCTTAGTTGGCTATGACGATCAATTAATAAGCTGAGCATCAAAGAAAAGACTTAGACCAAATCTTGGCCAAAAATACTATGCTCACAATTTCTTGGGCTCAGTTCCTCTGTAAAACAGGAATTGCAATAATATCCATTTGAGGGTATCTCAACAAGCAGGCTTTGGGAATGTAGGCTGGAAATAAACAGAAACAGAGAGACATCCCCATAATTTATTTTTTTTAGATTTGGCACATGATCTCATTTAACACATCCTGTGATGGAATTAGTATTGGAGTTTGCTATATTTGACAATGGAATTGCATTTATTTGCAAGAAACATTGTGTTATTTGCAAGAAACATTGTGTGTGCGCGCGCATGCCTGCATGCTTAAGAGAGGAGATATTTTTGGAGACTTCAAACTTAGTTCAATCGGCATCTTAAAAGACATCAAGTTCATATTTTCCTATTGGGTAAAGCAAGAATCAGTTGCAGAGTTACAAGTCCAAAGTTGCATTCTCTACTGTTCTGCTAGGAAAAACATTGCCTGCCTTTTTACTACTGTGTTCTGTTTTAGTTTGCAGAAAGATGCATTGTCTGGAGAAATGGTGACTTCGGCAGGGGGCTTTCTTTGGGAGGAACAAGTGTGCGACCAGATGGTATGAAGTATGTGATTGGGTGGTTGCAATTGTTCTAAATGCCACCTTCTTCCAAAAACAAAACTCTGGATGAGTTGGCCAGATGCCTTCTCCAACTACGCCCCTGCCTTTTTAAAAAAAAATATACTTTTTTTATTTTCCATCTTCATAACATACAATCACATGTATACTATTACATAGCCAATATCCTATTGTATTAAGTAGTAATTACATCAGTTCCTCTTGTCATCAACGCCCAGAAAGATAAAAACCCATTATTAGCTCTTCTGCTCTCCATACACCTCTTTCTTCGGTTCCACCACAAAACCGCGTTCGACAAAACCGCGTAGCTGACGTCATCAACAGGGCGACAACAGCGCGGAGACAGAAGCACGCTGTAAACGCTAAACCTAAAATTAACCCCTAACCCTAACCCTAACCCCCCTAAACCTAACCCTTAACCTAACCCTAAACCTAACCCTAAACCTAACCCTAAACCTAACCCTAAACCTAACCCTTACCTTAAGTTGAATCGGCTTGCTTTCAAAGCGCTATTTAAAGCACCCTTCTTTCTCTGCGCTGGCTGTTGTCGCCCTGTTGATGACGTCCGTGATGCAGTTTAATCGGGCGCGGCTTAGTCGAGCACGGTTTTGTCGTGCCACGCTTTCTTCTACCTCTCTCCTACCTCCTTTCTTCCCTCCATCATCCTTTCCTACTCTACTTCCCCTCCCTTTCTCCTTCTCCTCTCTCTTCATTCCACTCCTCCTTATCCTCCTCATCTTCCCCCCTTACCCTCTCTCCTATCCCTCTCTTCCCATCTTTCTTCTCTCCTCTGTTTCCCACTCTTCCTCTTATTGGTGTTGGGAGGAACAAGTGTGTGACCAGATGGTATGAAGTATGTGATTGGGGTGGTTGCAATTGTTCTAAATGCCACCTTCTTCCAAAAACAAAACTCTGGATGAGTTGGCCAAATGCCTTCTCCAACTAGTCTCCTGCCTTGAGATACTTCGGTATTTTCCTCTGACCAATCAGTAGGAAAGGGGCTGTAACACTGCCATCTTCCTTGTGTGTGTGTTTTTGTGTGTGTGTGTGTGTGTTTAAATGATGGCACAGGATCATGATTTCAAAAGTGAAGATCCAATGGGATAAAGCAAGAGTCTCTATCAATGGGAACTCTGACATTCTGACATGCACGCTATGGGCAGGGGCTGCAATGATTTTAAGTACGTTGGCGCATAGCTGGAAGTTAATACTTGTCCAAAAGGGTCTACGACAATTCGCCACTACCAGCTGACCATGGCCAACTTACCGCAGGACACTGTGGGGACAAGAGTTACGTTAACATCGAAGAAATGGTGGGACAGAATAATTAAAGGATGCAAAAGGAAGGACGAAATGGAGTGTGAATAACAAAAATTAAAATGTTTAAAGTTATTTTAAATAATTAAATTGAATTGTTGAGTTAACCCATGGCGAGGCGGCCATGGTAAATTGGCCGCAGCAAATCGGCCATGACACATTGGCTATGGTGAGTTGGCTGCTGAGAGTTGTTCCATTCTGTGGTTCACCGACAAATGCGCGCTCGACCAAAGTGAGCCAAGAAAACCGCAGCGAGAAAACCACCAGGTCAAAATCACGCTGATGAATGAGCGCAGAGCCAAGGTGGCGCAGTGGTTAAATGCAGCACTGCAGGCTACTGCTAGATCAGCAGGTCAGCGGTTCAAATCTCACCGGCTCAGGGTTGACTCAGCCTTCCATCCTTCCGAGGTGGGTAAAATGAGGACCCAGATTGTTGGGGGCAATATGCTGACTCTGTAAACCGCTTAGAGAGGCCTGAAAGGCCTATGAAGCGGTATATAAGTCTACTGCTATTGCTATTGCTGCTATTGCAGAAGTGTGCCGACAACAGCGTGCCGACAACAGCACGCCTTCAACAAACAAGTAATAACAACCTAATAACCCTAACCCTAACCCGAACCCTAACCCTAACCCTGAACCTAACCCTTACCTTAACTTAAATCGCGCTTTTGTGGGCACGGTTTTGTCGGCGCGTTGTTGTGGGCGCGTTTATGATGTCGTGGTTTTGTCGGCGCGGTTTTGTCAGTGCGCTTTTGTCGTGCATGCGTTTGTTGGGTCACGCCATTCTGTGTCTTCAATACTGGCAATTGTACTTGATCACACAGCTGTAGCACCAGCCCAGGACTGCAAATCCTCTCTTTGGAGGGCCTTAATCTTTGCCACTTTTTTTTCCTGTTTGATTCTTGCTTCTCAAAGGGGAAAGAGACGGTCAAAGAATACTTTGTTTGCACTCCACTATAGGTAGTCCTCAACTTATGACCACAATTGGGACTGCAAGCGATGCAGTCATTGAGTCACCATGGGACTAGGCCTGATTTTACAACAATTTTTGAATTGTGATCATTAAGTGAAACCTGCAATCATTAAGAGAAATCCAAACTGACTTTGCTTGTCAGAAGCTTGCTGATATAATTGCAAAATCATGATCATGTGACACCAAAACTGTACAAAACGTTTGTCGTAAATGCAAGCGGTAGCCCAGTGCCCAAATTGCAATCATGTGGTTGTGGGAGTGATGAGACGGTTGTAATTCTAATGACGGATCGTCACTTTTTCTATGGCAATCGTAACTTTGAAGTGTTCTGACCCCCCTCGTCCCACACCAAAACACTCAGAGCCAAAGATACTTTACGGAATTTATTAACAGACAGACAGGTCCTTGGCAGCAATCCAGCACAGACAAGCCTTGGCAGCAATCCAGCCTGCCAAGCTCACAATACTGTTCACCAACATTAGTTAATGCGTTGACTTCTGCAAAAGGGGCGTGTGCACAAGCAGTCCTTTTATAGTCTGGAGAGGAGCCTAATGACCACCAGCTGAGTGCAACTACCTCCTGTAACTGCTTAATTGTTCCTTACGCCTATTAGCTCTCCGGTGCCGGGCATCTAGGAACAACTCCCTTGGCTCCTCCCCACTGCTGACGTCATGATCACACTCCCTTGTCTCCTCCCCACTGGTCCAAGGCTCAGGCGGCTCCTGGTGGCCAACCAGCCTCTCTGCGCCCTGCTCGGAGTCGGAACCCTGTCCAGGGTCCTCCACCTCCTCCAGAGCCGACTCATAGGGCCCCTCGCTGTTGGAGTCTGGTGGCAGCTCCAACGGCTCTTGCTGGGCCACAACATGAAGTGTTGTTAAAAATGGTTATAAGTTGAGGACTCCCTGCATGCTCTGTTCTTTGAAAGAAAGCACACCACGTTCATAACAGCGTGCTTAGTGGAACTCTTGCCTCTGACATCTTGTTTTTCCTGTTCTCTCAGAAGAAACTTCCAAGTCTGAAACTATACAGAAGTACTTCCAAAGAGTGCTGCTCATCCATGTAAGCGACTAATGGACAGAGATGATTTATTAACATTTTAACATTTTGTACAATATCTTAATTGTATGACTATAAGCTGTCTAGAGTTGCCTTGGCAAGTTTGGTGGCAGCTTTAACCAATGTAGAAAACCAAAAACTGAATTGCAAAATGTATAAAACTTTTGTTTTTCCTCCCAATATTGTGTTAGGTGTTTTCTGTACTTTAAGCTATCAATCTCCCATGAATAAACCAGATGGAAATAAAGCTAGTTTAAGAAATCCCATTCTGGATTCCAGTTCCTCCCATTGCTTTGGCTATGATTGCGGCCTGTTATTTTGATTGGTGATCCCACCTACCCCTTTTAAAATGTCTCCTAAATTGGTTTTTTTTTAAAGTCAATACTATGGTTTTACCATTTTTTTCTATCCATTGGCTATAATTTAGAAGAAAGTGATAGCAATAGCAGTAGCAGTTGGACTTATATACCGCTTCATAGGGCTTTCAGCCCTCTCTAAGCGGTTTACAGAGTCAGCATATCGCCCCCACAGTCTGGGTCCTCATTTCACCCACCTCGGAAGGATGGAAGGCTGAGTCAACCTTGAGCTGGTGAGATTTGAACCGCCGAACTGCAGATAACAGTCAGCTGAAGTGGCCTGCAGTACTGCACCCTAACCACTGCGCCACCTCGGCTCTAACTTTTTGATGACTTTTCAATTTCATCTGGTTAAAAAAAAAAAAAAAAGAGATGGTTCCTTCCTAGCATTGTTCCAATATTAAATCAAGGACGTTAAAAAAAAATGAAGGCAAAGTAAACCCACCTTTTCATTGTCCCACCAAGAACCATCAGCTGTTATTTGATCCTGTTCTTGTGCCATTGTTTACCTATCATTCTTTCCCTTTTTTCCCCGTGCAGCTCTTTCCAATATCCAACTCTCCAGTCTGCCTGGAGGCTACTGTGGGCCTCGGCCAAAGTCCTGCTTCTGATCCTGCTGTTAGGTCTGCCTTTCCGTTTCTTTCACGGCGGGAACTCCAGGCAGCCATGCTCGCAGCTACACTCAACTCCCCTGCTCTACGTCCAGTCCAAGAGATTGTTTCCCCCCTCAGCTTCCTGAAGGCACTTATGCACCCATCATTAATGACCTTTAATAAAACCGAATAACAAATCACCACAAACTTCTCTGTTTACCTGAAATTGGGACCAGTTTATTGTACAACTTTCCTTTACGATGTGGTTGTTTTTCATTTACAGTAGAGTATCTATTTGCAACCACAACTTTATTATTATGGTTCATTGCACAGTCAGCCAGATGCTCAGGCTGGGTTTGGCATTTTTGTCTACCTATCAAGTCCTTTCCAAGGACCTGGGATAGGCAGATGTGGATGTTTGATGGTATACCAGATATCGTCGCAGGATGGAAGCTGTTCGGAGTAAAGCCGCCTTTTGCAATTGACTTATGGCAAATTTGTCAATGCCAATGGTTGTTGCTATTGTTATTGTTATTATTATTCACAACAACAGAATTGTATCACAGCGGCCAGTTGTTCCGCCGGATTTGGCATTGGTTACTAGTCGGGCCCCACCCAGGGGCCTAGGACGTCGTAATGTATTTTCATAATATGCGTGCAGATCCAAGCAGTGCGGCTTTTTGCATTTGACTGATGGGGATTTTGTCAATTTTTAACTGTTTCAAATGTAATTCCAGTGCTTTTGGAATAGCACCCAGTGTGCCAATTACCACTGGATTTACCACTGCTGGTTTGTGCCATAATCGTGAAATTCGATTTTTAAGTCCTGGTATTTCGCGATTTTTTCATATTCCTTCTCGTTGACCTTGCTATCACCTGGTATTGCGATGTCTATGATTGTAACCTTATTTTTCTCAACCAGTGTGAGATTATTATTATTATTGTTGTTGTTATTATTATTAGTATTATTATTTAAGATTTAATCTTCAATTTTATTCATAGTCTGGGACTGATAAAAACATAACAGTTCAAGTACTAACCAAGGAGCTAAGAGCTGTTAGGATAGTGTCTGAGTATATAGACAGTTCTGAGTAGGGTGGTTTTTTTGCAAAGTCAGAATATTCAGAAAAATTTCCAAGTATCTAGGCAACCCATTGGTGAAGGTGCTCACCCAGAAACCAGGAGACTGTGAGTTCTAGTATCCCGTAGGGCATGAAAGCTGACTGAGTGACTTTGAATAAGTCCCCTTTCTCAGCCCAACCTACCTAATAGGATTGTTGCTTTGGAGTAAAGAAAAGGAAGGAGGAGTATTAGGAATGTTTAAGCTCTATTGCTATAAAAGTAAGACACACTGCTTAAGGAAAGATGGAATGTTTATATATTTTTAAAATGGAAAAATAAATAAAAAACTTTATATAAAAAATGTAATGAATATATTTATACTGTATATTGCCCAGAATCCATCACTGAGGGAGATGGTCTATAAGCATGAAATATATAAATAATTATATATAAATAATTATATGTAAAAATACAAATAAAAGTGGGATAAAAATCTAATAAGTAGAAAGAGGAAATAAAAAGTGGATATTCTATCAATACTAGTTACAGTTTAAAATATTAAAGTTACAAGTATTATGATTATTTGGCCTTCTTGTTCATAACATTGAAACTGAGATTAAGGAAGAACATACAGAGTATATCAAGATACTTGTTATGTATGTTAATAAATGTTTTGGTCTTAAGCTAAATAACAATATTGAAATTTCTTTAGTGTCTTGTGGAAAATTTTGCTTAACACTAGTCTTTTTAACACTAGTCATGCTCCATATGAAGTTATTGATAGATTTTTGCCATTTGAAGAGCCGAAGTGCCCCAGTGGTTAGAGTGCAGTACTGCAGGGCACTTCAGCTGACTGCTATCTGCAGTTCGGTGGTTCTAATCTCACCGGCTCAAGGTTGACTCAGCCTTCCATCCTTCCGAGGTGGGTAAAATGAGGACCCAGACTGTTGGGGGCGATATGCTGACTCTGTAAACCGCTTAGAGAGGGCTGAAAGCCCTATGAAGCGGTATATAAGTCTAACTGCTATTGCTATTGCTATTGCTATTGCTATTGCTATTGCATCTATCTATCATCTATCTATCTATCTATCATCTATCTATCTATCTATCATCTATCTATCTATCTATCTATCTATCTATCATCTATCTATCTATCTATCTATCTATCTATCTATCTATCATCTATCTATCTATCTATCTATCTATCTATCTATCTATCTATCATCTATCCATATCTCTTATCTATCCATATCTCTTATCTATCTATCTATCTATCTATCTATCTATCTATCTATCTATCTATCTATCTATCTATCTATCTATCTATCTATCTATCTATCTATCTATCTATCTATCTATCTATCTATCTATCTATCTATCTAGAGCCGAGGTAGTGCAGTGGTTAGAGTGCAGTACTACAGGCCACTTCAGCTGACTTCTATCTGCAGTTCGTTGGTTCTAATCTCACCGACTCAAGGTTGACTCAGCCTTCCATCCTTCCGAGGTGGGTAAAATGAGGACCCAGACTGTGGGGGCGATATGCTGACTCTGTAAACCGCTTAGAGAGGGCTGAAAGCCCTATGAAGCGGTATATAAGTCTAACTGCTATTGCTATTGCTATTGCTATTGCATCTATCTATCATCTATCTATCTATCTATCTATCTATCTATCTATCTATCTATCTATCTATCTATCTATCTATCTATCTATCATCTATCCATATCTCTTATCTATCCATATCTCTTATCTATCTATCTATCTATCTAGAGCCGAGGTAGTGCAGTGGTTAGAGTGCAGTACTGCAGGGCACTTCAGCTGACTGCTATCTGCAGTTCGGTGGTTCTAATCTCACCGGCTCAAGGTTGACTCAGCCTTCCATCCTTCCGAGGTGGGTAAAATGAGGACCCAGACTGTTGGGGGCGATATGCTGACTCTGTAAACCGCTTAGAGAGGGCTGAAAGCCCTATGAAGCGGTATATAAGTCTAACTGCTATTGCTATTGCTATTGCATCTATCTATCATCTATCTATCTATCTATCTATCTATCTATCTATCTATCTATCTATCTATCATCTATCTATCTATCATCTATCTATCTATCTATCTATCTATCTATCTATCTATCTATCTATCTATCTATCTATCTATCTATCATCTATCCATATCTCTTATCTATCCATATCTCTTATCTATCCATATCTCTTATCTATCTATCATCTATCTATCTATCTATCTATCTATCTATCTATCTATCTATCTATCTATCTATCTATCTATCTATCTATCATCTATCTATCTATCTATCTATCTATCTATCTATCTATCTATCTATCTATCTATCTATCTATCTATCTATCTATCTATCTATCTATCTATCTATCTATCTAGAGCCGAGGTAGTGCAGTGGTTAGAGTGCAGTACTACAGGCCACTTCAGCTGACTTCTATCTGCAGTTCGTTGGTTCTAATCTCACCGACTCAAGGTTGACTCAGCCTTCCATCCTTCCGAGGTGGGTGAAATGAGGACCCAGACTGTGGGGGCGATATGCTGACTCTGTAAACCGCTTAGAGAGGGCTGAAAGCCCTATGAAGCGGTATATAAGCCTAACTGCTATTGCTATCTTCTCCTAAGCGCAGCTGCCTGGGCATGGGCAAGCGCCGCCAAACGCCTTCCGCCACCCGCGCCCGACGCTTGCTGAGCTTGGCATCGCCTTCGGTTTCTGCCCGGGGCTTTGTTGCTGCTGCCGCCGCCGCCGAAGAAAAGTGGGCAGGGTGGGGCTAAGGCACGTGATTGTCTCCTCCGTGGGGAAGTGAAGCCCTGCGAGGTTTTGCTGGCTCAGCTTTTGCCAAGCTCGCTCGCCCGCTTCTCCTTCCCTTTTCCACCTGGAGCGAGGCGGAGAAGCGCGGCGCGTTCGGTCGGCTGTTTTGAGCCCAGTCCCCGTTGTCCCGCTCGGGTGGCGGCCCCACCTGAGTACGTCCGTCCTCCGGAGCGTCCGAAAACGCTTCTTACGGCCAGGTGAGTCCGCTTAGCAACAGGCGAGGCGAGAAGGAGCAGATCCCTCGGCAGGCGCGGGGCAGGAAGTTGAGTCAGAGGACGGTCCGCAAGCGGGTTGCAGAGCGCCGGCCGAGCGCTTTCTGTGCGCGCTCGCTCCCTTCTTCTGTGATTTCGTTCCGTGTCTTCCGCCCCGGAGAGCTTTCAAGCCGGGAGGAGAGACTCCCTGCCTGGGATGAAGACTCGGCCTTCCCGACGCCCTTCAGGAGCGTTGGGTTCAACTCCCAGTTCCCAATAATTGTGCTATGCAGGGAATGTGGGCATTGCAGTCTAAGACAGTGTTTGTCAACCTTGTCAACTTGAAGATGTCTGGACTTCAACTCCCAGAATTCCCCAGCCAGCGAAAAAACACTGTCCTAGACACTGAATTGTTTA
The DNA here is from genome assembly GCF_051295495.1 of Thamnophis sirtalis. Taxonomy (NCBI): domain Eukaryota; kingdom Metazoa; phylum Chordata; class Lepidosauria; order Squamata; family Natricidae; genus Thamnophis; species Thamnophis sirtalis. The sequence goes on along the minus strand of NW_028261383.1, from coordinate 175,333,082 downwards.
TACGCGAATGCTGGCTGGGGAATTCTGGGAGTTGAAGTCCGGACATCTTCAAGTTGACAAGGTTGACAAACACTGGTCTAAGATAAGTGGAATTCAGCACTTGTGGTTGCTTTATGCTTCGGTGTGAACGTGTCCTTTGAACACAGTTGTAAGTAGAGTTCCAGGGACTATGCAAGACAGCCATAATTTGTATTTCAGGATGACAAACTCCATTGGCTAAATGGGGAAGTGAAAATAAGTGGGAAGAAAATGTAAAAGAACCGAACTATTGGCTTATTGGAAAGCGGAAAATACGGTACGTTGAACAATAAGCCACTTTCCCATCCCTTAAAGCAGTGTTTCTATGCTGGCTGGGGAATTCTGGGAGTTGAAGTCCAGACATCTTCAAGTTGACAAGGTTGAGAAACACTGTCCTAGACACTGAATTGTTTATACGCGAATGCTGGCTGGGGAATTCTGGGAGTTGAAGTCCAGACATCTTCAAGTTGACAAGGTTGACAAACACTGGTCTAAGATAAGTGGAGATCATCAGGTCGGGGAAGGTTGATCTAATTGCCCCGCGTTACTCCTTGGATTAGAATGAGATGCACGGAGGTGTAAAGTCTCTTTTGGGTTAGTCCGATGCGGGGTTGATTTTCCCACTTTTTGAGTTTTCTGCGCCCTAATCCGAGTCTGAGTTATTGGGGGGGAAGAAGTAATAATTGCACTTTAACGAAAGGTGCGTTGTTCATGTGACTAGAGAGGCAACGTGTAAGGCGTTGCTCACGTGGATCGGTGCAGCGAGTGATGGTAAACCGACCAGTTCTCCGTTGTGCAAATTCAGCACGTGTGGTTGCTTTATGCTTCGGTGTGAACGTGTCCTTTGAACACAGTTGTAAACAGAGAGCTCCAGGGACTATGCGAGACAGCAATAATTTGTATTTCAGGATGACAAACTCCATTGGCTAAACGGGGAAGTGAAAATAAGTGGGAAGGAAATGTAAGAGAACCGAACTATTGGCTTATTGGAAAGGGGAAAATACGGTACGTTGAACAATAAGCCACTTTCCCTTCCCTTAAAGCAGTGTTTCTCAACCTTGTCAACTTGAAGATGTCTGGACTTCAACTCCCAGAATTCCCCAGCCAGCTGGGGAATTCTGGGAGTTGAAGTCCGGACATCTTCAAGTTGAGAAGGTTGAGAAACACTGCCTTAAAGAATGCTTGGTTAGCCTTTTTTCTCTTTCTTTTTTCTCAATATATTTTAGACTGTGTTTGCTAAAAAACTATACCGTGTACGGGCTCTGGGAAGTCGGGGGGGGGAGGGGAGGGGGGGTGTTGGGGGGAGGGAGGGGGAGGGAGGGATATAGACTAGGTTGGGTTAGATTTCAATGTAATGCGACTTCACATGTATACTGTTTTTCTTTAATTTCTCTGTAAAAATAGGATAAGTTAAGTACATTGACATATAGTGGAAATACACCAAGGGGAGGAGGAGTAGAGGGATAGAAGAAAGATGGGTAGAGAGGGGATGGGAGAGAGGATGGGAGGGAGGGTGAGAAGGAAGGGAGGGAGTGGATTGGGAGAGAGGAGTGGCAGAGGGGGAGGGGAAGTAGGGTAGAGGGCAATGATGGAGGGAAGATAGAAAGTTGGAGGGGGTGGAAGAAAGATGGGTAGAGAGGGTGGGAGAGAGGGTGGGAGGGAAAAGTGAGAAGGAAGGGAGGGAGCGGATCGGGAGAGAGAAGTGGTAGAGGGGGAGGGGAAGTAGGGTAGAGGGGGATGATGGAGCGAAGATAGAAAGTTGGAGGGGGGTAGAAGAAAGAGGTGTATGGAGAGTGGAAGAGGTATATTGGGTTGCTATTTTTGGGGGTATCGTTGTCAAGAGGAATTGGCTGCGATTATTGTTTAATATTGTATGGCCCCGGCTATGCACAGTATATATGTGAGTGTATGAAAATGAAAAAATGGAAAATAAAAACCTTTTTCAAAAAAATAAAATAGAAGAATGCTTGGTTAGAAAACTGCCTTCAGTTAAATTAAAAAAAAAGGGGGGGAACCTCATGAGTATACTTAACACATAATGTTAGGGTAATAGTAGAAGTGATAACTGTCCCGACTTTCATTTTTAGCCATGGTTGTACATCCTTTGCAGGAATTCTGCAGAATCCTGATGCTGCTCGTTCTGGCGCTGTCTTTGGCTCTCACATACAATGTTGTGTATGGGAGCATTTCCTGCTATGACGACTCTGGGAAGGCCGTGGATTGGTATGTGTCTCTTTTACCTGGCTGTTTTCTCAAAAAAGATCCCTTTCCTGCCCTTCATCAAAGTCTCTAGAGCAGTGTTTCTCAACCTTGGTCACTTGAAGATGTCCGGACTTCAACTCCCAGAATTCCCCAGCCAGCGAACGCGTTCGCTGGCTGGGGAATTCTGGGAATTGAAGTCCAGACATCTTCAAGTGACCAAGGTTGAGAAACACTGCTCTAGAGCAATTTACAAGAAGTGAACTAAGTTCTCCTCCTCTCCCTTTCCCTCCTTGGCCTTCCAGTTTCCTTGGCAGTTTTACCCCAATCACTGCAACCATCATCCGTGAACAAGAGGTGTATTTGAAATGCCTTTGTCCAAGAGATTCAAGCAGTAAACTCTACCCTGGCTGCCTTTTAGTTCAGAAATCGCATTTATTTATTGCATTTATCAACAATCGCATTCTACACGGACTCTCTCGGTGGTGTACAGTTAAGACAGAAGTACATATAATGAAACAATAATCCTTTGAAACTATCCAAATTGTTCATAAGTTACTACAAACAAAATTCCTAATGGATGTATGGATGACCGTACCCAATGGAACATCTTCCTTCTTGAGGTCCTTCTAAAGGTCCAAATGATTCCTGGCAGAAGAAGATTGGTCTGTGACGCAGGTGCCACCTCTGGGAAACATCCTATTTCTCAGTGACGCTGTCTTTGAAATCCCGTGAGACTCACCACTTCCCTAGACTGCCTCAGGAATTTGCATCCCTAATATGCTATTATCTCAGGGCTGTTAAATTCATGGCCCATGGGCCGGCTGTGTCACACATTGTTTGTGTGTTTGTTTATTATATTTATATGCCGCCCTTTCCCCCCGAAGGGGACTCAGGGCGGCTCACAACTCAAATCAGGGAAGGGGGATACAGACAAAAATTAAAAAACGAAACATAACAATGCATAATTTAAAACACACAACAGTCATACCATTTGAGGAGGGGGGCAACAGCTCTTTAGCCCCAGGCCTGTCGGAACAGCCAGGTTTTAAGGGCTTTGCGGAAGGCCTGGAGGGTGGTGAGGGTTCGAATCTCCACGGGGAGCTCGTTCCAGAGGGTCGGAGCAGCCACAGAGAAGACTCTCCTCCGGGTAGTCGCCAGTCGGCATTGGCCGGCGGATGGAATTCGGAGGAGGCCTAATCTGTGTGATCTAATGGGTCTTTGGGAGGTGATTGGCAGCAGGCGGTCTCTCAAGTACCCAGGTCCAATACCATGAAGGGCTTTATAAGTGACGACTAGCGCCTTGAAGCGTATCTGGAGACCAATAGGCAGCCAGTGGCCAACATTGGCCATGCCCACGCCCAATTTAGTGAAGGGGGAAAAAAGTTATGATACGTCACGTGACCCCACACGGTGCCCGCTGCTGCAAGTTTGACATCCCTGCTCTAGCCGATGTCCTTCCAGTTTGTAACTCTTCATCCTACAAAGAGGTCCTATCGCATACTTCAGTGGGAATTAAATGCAGTTTTCTCATCCGTGGCTGGTTGCGATTTCTGTTTTTACAGGTTTATTGTTTACAAGCTGCCAAAGGCCCATCACAGCTCCCCAGTGGAAGGCATGCGGTACATGTATCAAGACGGACGTACCCGGGGCTGGGTGCAAGGCAGGAGCTGGATGAACAGTACTGAGGGAGCTGTAGGCAGAACACTGAATCAGCTGTACCTGGAGGCAGCAAACCGGCAGGTGAGTTTTGCAGAAAGAGCAGCGATGAACCGAGGTGGCGCAGTGGTTAGGGTGCAGCACTGCAGGCCACTTCAGCTGACTGCTATCTGCAGCTCAGCGGTTCAAATCTCACTCAGCTCAGGGTTGACTCAGCCTTCCATCCTTCCGAGGTGGGTAAAATGAGGACCCGGATTGTTGTTGGGGGCAATACGCTGACTCTGTAAACCGCTTAGAGAGGGCTGAAAGCCCTATGAAGCGGTATATAAGTCTAACTGCTATTGCTATTGCTATGAAGCGGTATATAAGTCTAACTGCTATTGCTATTGCTAACAATCTGTGGGTTGTTTTGCAAATGAATAGTGTCCTAGAAGACCACCGTTAACTAAGCCTCCCCTTTTCTCCTGCAAGAGTAGTGACTGGGTCACGGAAGGAAGGGTGATGCCTCCTAGTCTAGCTCAGGGACAGCTTCTTCTTCCCATCCCCCCACCCCCAGTCTGCCTCTTAAGGGCCAAAGACGGAGAGCATCCAATCTCTGGGTCACTGCCCAGCAACAAATAGGATGTAATGTTTGTTGGGACAGGCAAGAAGAAGGCACACTCAGCTGCATAGCAAGTAGGATTTCTGCATCTGAAATGTTTGACATCTGTCAAGGAGATCAATTGAATTTAAGTTTAGCAACATGGTTCCATATAAGTCTAACTGCTATTGCTATTGCTATTTTTCTCATGGTTCCAAATTAAAAATCATGGGGTGATGGGGTAACGTGGCTCTCGCTGGAAAGATTCAAGTTCTAGTGGCCAAGATTTCCCTTGAATCACCCCAATGACGACTTGTCCGTCACAAGTAGATCAACCTGACCAATAGCAATAGCAGTTAGACCAGGAAAGGGATTGGATGCTAAACTGTGATAAAGGCCACAGTAGCTGTGGCTGGCTGCCATAGGTCCTCTAACGTTTTTAGACTGTGGAACTTGTTAGTTTAAAAAAAATCCCAGAACCTGAGAGGTGGCACAGTGGTTAAATGCAGCACTGCAGGCTACTTCAGCTGACTGCAGTTCTGCAGTTCGGTGGTTCAAATCTCACCGGCTCAGGGTTGACTCAGCCTTCCATCCTTCCGAGGTGGGTAAAATGAGGACCCGGATTGTTGTTGGGGGCGATATGCTGACTCTGTAAACCGCTTAGAGAGGGCTGAAAGCCCTATGAAGCGGTATATGTCTAACTGCTATTGCTATCTATCTATCTATCTATCTATCTATCTATCTATCTATCTATCTATCTATCTATCTATCTATCATCCATCCATCCATCCATCCATCCATCCATCCATCCATCCATCCATCCATCCATCTATCCATCTATCTATCTGGGTGAAATGAGGACCCAGACTGTGGGGGCGATATGCTGACTCTGTAAACCACTTAGAGAGGGCTGAAAGCCCTATGAAGCGGTATATAAGTCTAACTATTATTGCTATTGCTATTGCTAACCTCTGGCCAAGACATAAAACAATATGTCAAGTCATGAACATAAATGTCCCCTGGAGGGAAGGGTTTGAAATAATAATAAGTCTCCCCTTAAAAAAAAAATAGCTGTGGATACCTAAAGCATTCAAGTGAATCTTTTTTTGCCATTAATCTCTCATGAAGCTGCTCTTGTTCTGCTTGAAAAACTCTACTCTACCTGTGTTTTTATTTTCCCTCCAGAGGGCGGAGGAGATGGCCTATGTCCTGTATAACGATGAACCTCCAAAGGAGAATTTCTCTGGTTCTAAGGGTCATACAAAAGGTAAGAGCCGAGGTGGCGCAGTGGTTAGGGTGCAGTACTGAAGGCCACTTCAGCTGACTGCTATCTGCAGTTCGGCGGTTCAAGTCTCACCGGCTCAAGGTTGACTCAGCCTTCCATCCTTCCGAGGTGGGTGAAATGAGGACTCAGACTGTGGGGGCGATATGCTGACTCTGTAAACCGCTTAGAGAGGGCTGAAAGCCCTATGAAGCAGTATATAAGTCTAACTGCTATTCCTTGCATCAAACGTATTGGAAGAAATAGGCTAGCTGTGACCTGCCGTCTCGAACTTTCCTTCAGTTTAGTCTCTGGTGAAGCAGACAAGACACCCAGTATTCCACTTCTGGGACTTTTAAGACAGCTGGACAGAGGTTGACTGCATCCTTTGGTTTTCTCCCCCCCCACCCCCACTTCAGGGGTCATCCTCCTGGACAGAACTCAAGGATTCTGGCTTGTTCACAGCACACCTCGGTTTCCTCCCAGACTGGATGAGAAGGCGTACGCATGGCCCCACACTGCCTTGACTTACGGACAGAGCTTTCTGTGTGTCACCTACCCCTACAGCCAGTTCAAAGCCATAGGTAAGGTATGAGGGTTGGGGGGGGGGGGGACGTTAGGATGCTTAGAAACTTAATGCTGAAAATCAAAACCTTGCAATTATTTCAGGGCATTTAGCAATAGCAATAGCAGTTAGAGTTATATACCGCTTCATGGGGCTTTCAGCCCTCTCTAAGCGGTTTACAGAGTCAGCATATCGCCCCCGACAACAATCCGGGTCCTCATTTTACCCACCTCGGGAGGATGGAAGGCTGAGTCAACCTTGAGCCGGTGAGATTTGAACAGCCGAACTGCAGAACTGCAGTCAGCTGAAGTAGCCTGCAGTGCTGCATTTAACCACTGCGCCACCTCGGCTCCTATTTGGCTAGGAAGTGCTAACATGTCTTTCCCAAACTAAAATCTTCTTGAATTTGTGGCTTGCACAGGAGAATGGATGGATTATGAAGATGTAGATAGGATAATCAAGGCAGCAGAGTCCTGGATCTGTAGCTGAAGTTAGAACATCACTTGTCGGCTGTGACCAGGGGGGGCCTTTCGGATGGTCACTCACGCCCTCGTCACCTCAAGACTGGATCACTGTAACACGCTCTACATGGGGCTGCCCTTGAAGAGCGTTCCAAGACTTCAGTTAGTCCAGAATGCAGCCGCGCGAGCGATTGTGGGTGCACCTAGGTTCACCCACGTTACACCTATCCTCCGTGAGCTGCACTGGCTTCCCATTGGTCTCCGGACACGTTTCAAGGTGCTAGTTGTTACTTTTAAAGCCCTACATGGTTGAGGACCTGGCTACCTGAGAGACCGCCTCCTGCCACTTACCTCCCAGAGACCTATAAGATCGCACAGACTAGGCCTCCTCCGGATTCCATTGGCCGGTCAATGTCGGCTGGCGACTCCCCGGGGGAGGGCCTTCTCTGTAGCTGCTCCAGCCCTATGGAATGATCTCCCCGTGGAGGTCCGGACCCTTACTACTCTTCCGGCCTTCCACAAAGCGATTTAAGACCTGACTGTTCCGGCAGGCTGGGGGCTGTTGATTTATCCAGCCCCATTCTAGGCTATATGAATGTTGTGAAATTTTAATGTCTGTTCTTTTTAATTTTTATATGTTCCCCCTTCCTGCTTTTATCTGTAAGCCGCCCTGAGTCTCTCGAGAGTGGGCGGCATACAAATCCTAATAAACAGTTAAACAGCAGAGCTATTACCATGGAAACGACGGGAGGAGGAATGTCATCTTCCTAAGAAGCATAACTTCTAAAATTATTGTTCAAGAGCCACAAAAATTTGTGGGGAAGAATTCCAGCCAAACATTTTGACACTTAGCTTCCCTGAAATGCACGTGTCAATATACCATCCAGTCATTTTAACCATGCCATGCCAAGCCTTCCAGCAAAAATGGTAGGGCAGTCCGTCGCTTGTCCCCGCAAAGGAATAGCATATGCACAAGCAGGAGACCATCACTAAGTAGCACCATCTCTCAACATGATCCCATTTCAAGAAGCAGACTATTCCTATGGATAAATTGAGGCAGATTCTACACAAGGTAGTGCTATATTCCTAGCTTCCCACATTAGCAGCTGCATTCAGCTGCTCCAAATCCCCAAAACTCTGGATTGCAGCTTGTTTTTAAGAGTCCCTGCCTCCTTGCCTTCTCTCCTTCCTAACAGCCAACAAGTTGCCTTGGAAAGCCAGTCAGTTAATAGTGTTTTTTTTTTTTTTAGCTTCATTACAGAGACAAGCACGATGAGAATGGGGATATGGAAAGATGTTGCCAGCCCAGTTTTGGCAGTAAGATCCCACAGATTGGGCCTCCTTCGGATGCCGTCAGCCAGACAGTGTCGGCTGGCAGGCCCCCCGGAGGAGAGCCTTCTCTGTGGCTGCTCCGACCCTTTGGAATCAGCTACCCCCGGAGATCCGGACCATACCCACCCTCATGGCCTTCAGGAAAACTGTAAAAACCTGGCTGTTCCAGCAGGCCTGGGGCTGTTGACCTCATTGTTGAGGTCCAGCCCTGATCAGAACGAATGCATGTGGTGTTGCTATTTTAAACCGTTTTCTTTCGTTATGTGTTCGTTATGTGTCTTTTCTTTTTTTGTAAGCCGCCCGGAGTCCTTTGGGGTTGGACGGCATATAAATTTTATTAATAAATAAATAAAATCCTCTTGTAAGCCAGGTGAAGGAAGTGCTGGTTCAACTTTGGCAAATGAAGAAAGCAAAGGGTCTTTCTGAGACTGGAGAATGTAGATCCCAGCAGCACAGAAATATCCTTCGCTGTTCTCAAGACCACAGAGGTGTCAAAATGTTTTTCCCCCCGCAGCAGGATAAATGTGCTCCCAACCAATGAATCTAATACTGTACACCCGTATTTCTGCCTTAGGGAATCAGCTGCTCTTCACGGAGCCCCATGTCTACGATTATCAGGTCCAAGGGGCCTTTGCCCGGGATCTGCCTGCCTTGTTGAATGCTTCCGAGGGAAAACATGTTCAGGAGGAGCCATGGACCTCCCAGATGACTCTGACATCAAAAGGGGGCAAGGAATTTGTCAGCTTTGCAAAATTCCGTTCCTTTGATGACGGTAAGTAATGATGGAGGGATGGTAAGTCTTGGTAGGTGTAGAAAGCAGTGGAGTTACTAGAGGGAGTAAGGGAATGTGGTCACTGAGTTGCGTCAAAACTTGCTATTATTTCAACTCCCCAGATCTGTACTCCGGCTGGTTGGCCCAGGCTCTTGCTACCGATCTCTACGTTGAGTTCTGGCTGAAGTCTCAAGGGATTTTGGCATCCAACTGCTCTGGGCAGTACAGAATCTACAATGTGGAGAAACTGGCGTTCCAGCACCCAGCTACCACCTTCTTTTCCACATCGGACCATTCCAAGTGGTGCGTTGGAACAGAGAGTGACTCCGGGTGGGCCTGTGTTGGAGACATGAACCGTAATCTTGCAGAGGAACACCGTGGGGGTGGTACCGTCTGTTGCCGTGATGTCACAATTTGGAAAAGCTTTCACTCCTTGGTACAGAACTATACCAACTGTGATACAACAGGATACGGACTCTAATGGGCCAAGATTGTCTGTTATGAAGGGAGCAGAATTCGGTTAATTGGGAACGAGGACTAGGGATGACTCAAAGGAATAATGGTTCCCCCTGCCTGTCTTCTTCACAGCATATTAACTCCCTACATAGCTCATGCAGTGAGTTGTGCTGTTGCTTTGATCTCCTTATTTTTCAGACAATGGTTCCTTTGTGTTCTGGACTGCTTCCATCACTATTTTTCCCCCTGTTACATGGCAACATTTCCAAGGGGTTACCTGAGCTATGTGGGAAAATACAGAAGGAAATTCTTTTCCTGAAATAGAAAATGTATATGGCGTTTATTTTGTATAATTTCCCAAAATCTGAGTATTCCAAGGAAAATATTTTTATGTTGCAAATTCTACGTGTATGAGAGAAATAGGCTGATCTGAGAGGCTGAACCTCTCTGCCCGCTTCTAACGGGAACGCCTTTAACAAGGCCGCTGTAGCCTGTTTAAATATAGCATCTCTTAAACCACAGCAACCCCAAACTTATTAACTTCCACACGTGTATCATAATTCTGTATATTTACAGAATACATGGTCTACTGAAGTAACTCAGTTTGAAATGGAGTGACTCGGTCTCCTCTCTCGTCGTTCTTGGCTAGCTCATGAATATAGTTTCATCACCCAGCAGGTCGTGGAAGATGATCTCCCACAAACACAGAGGTGGATAAAAGAAGCAGAGTCTTTCAGAATGAGAAAAAGAAAAATACCAGAGACAAAATGAATAAAAGCTAAAATGCTTTAAAGATGTGTTTTGATGTGTTCATCTTTAAATCCTTTTATCTGTTTTTACAAAAAAAAAAACAGGCCTGGTCAAAAATATCTTGTGCAATCTGAAATGGTAAGATATTGCACACCTGGGCTGCCATCTCCTTTGAACGAAGCTACAGATGAGAAGCCAAGTGGGAATTTAGGAACTTCGGGGCAATTATTCTGAGCAGGCCATAATCATAGGTGTCGTAGTCAAGAAGAGACCGGACAGCCACTTGTCTGAAATGATAACAGGGTCTCCTGCTTGAGCAGAGAGTTGGACTAGAAAACCTCCACAGTTCCTTCCAACTCTGATATTCTGGGTACTTGAGAGACCGCCTCCTGCCAATTACCTCCCAAAGACCCATTAGATCTCACAGGGTCGGCCTCCTCCGGGTGCCATCTACCAGCCAATGCCACCTGGCTACTACCCGGGGGAGGGCCTTCTCTGTGGCAGCTCCGGCCCTCTAGAACGAGCTCCCCGCAGAGATTCGGACCCTCACCTCTCTCCAGGCCTTCCGAAAAGCCGTCAAAACCTGGCTGTGCTGGCAGGCCTGGGGGTGATGAGTTCCCCTCCCCTCTCGACCTGTGTGGCTGTGTGATTCTTGGCTATTTTAACTACTTGTATTGTACTCTGTGTTCCCCTTTTCCCCTTTTGAGTTGTTCGCCGCCCTGAGTCCCTCCCGGAAAAGGGCAGCATATAAATAAAACAAATCTAATCTAATCTATTCTCTGAATGGATCAGAAGATGGATATATCAGACCTCGCCCAGCGGATGGGAGGGGCTTTCCGGGTGTTACTGTAAAAGAAGCACATTTAACAAATGCACCACGATGATGGAGGGGTGTGTTTGTTTTGCTTAATTTATTACTGTTTGAAATCCAGTGACACGGACGCAGTTACTCCTGCCACCCTCTCCTCGCTTTGGGGGTGAGGGTGGTGGGGGAGCAGCTGGCTGTTTGACCTGTTTCATAAAATACAGTACTAGGAAGTGGACTGCTTTACACACATGCACCCACAGGTTAAAACTACAGTGATTCAATACTGCAACTGAAAATAGTACTGCCATAATAATAATAATAATAAAAAAAATCAAGTGTTCCCCCAGTCATAATCTTTTTTTTAAAAAAAAACAGTTAATGCTGTTACAAACGCTACTGATGTGAGGACAAGGCAAGACACAAATAAGTCCTACATCTTCACTGCAGTATAAATATGGAAGAATTTATACAGTTTACCCACATCCAATACTACTTTTCTTGCTACCCGTTGCAGCTAAAGGACTAAGAGCACCTCTGCTTTGGAAAAAAAAAAACTGATGCCTGAGGTCTCCATCACGGAATGTCACCTATTCATCTTCCGTGCCACTTCCTGAGCGATCCTAGGAGAGAGGAGGAGGAAAATACTTTTTAGTTGTACCTTAATGTATCGGGGATCTTCCTGACTGTCCTGGAAAGTAGTAGCCAGGCAAAAAAAAAGCACTAATCATCCAGGAAGTCTCATAGATGGAACCAAGGTCTAAAGTTTTTACTCATTGTACCACGTGGCTTTTTAAAAAGGAGAACTTTTTGTGTTTCCTTTCCGCTGTAACGCGCTCTACATGGGGCTGCCCTTGAAGAGTGTTCGAAGACTGCAGTTGGTCCAGAATGCAGCCGCGCGAGCGGTAGTGGGGGTGCCTAGGTTCACCCACGTTACACCTATCCTCCGCGAGCTGCACTGGCTCCCCATTGGTCTCCGGACGCGCTTCAAGGTGCTAGCCGTTACTTTTAAAGCCCTACATGGTTTAGGACCTGGCTACCTGAGAGACCGCCTCCTGCCACTTACCTCCCAACGACCAACAAGATCGCACAGGTTGGGCCTCCTCCGGGTGCCGTCGACCGGACAATGCCGGCTGGCGACTCCCTGGGGGAGGGCCTTCTCTGTAGCTGCTCCGGCCCTATGGAACGATCTCCCCATGGAGATCCAGACCCTTACTACTCTTCCGGCCTTCCGCAAAGCGATTAAGACCTGGCTGTTCCGGCAGGCCTGGGGCTGTTGAGTTTATCCAGCCTCACTCTAAGCTGTATGTATGTTGTGAAATTTAAATGTTTTGTTTTTTTTAATTTTTATATGTTCCCCCTCCCCGTTTTTATCTGTAAGCCGCCCAGAGTCTCTAGGGAGTGGGCGGCATACAAATCCTAATAAAACCTAAAACCTAAACCGCTTATTTAAGTGGAAAAGGCCCTTTTTTTCTTTCTTTCTTTGGCCATCTCTCTCTCCAACAAAAACATTCCTCCTGGGATCACTGATGACCCTTTGGGGGAAGATCTGTTGTTTTACCTACCTCTTCTTGCTCTTCCTCACTGTCATCGTCACTAACTACAGGTTTAGCTCGGGACCCACGGCTGGTGCGTCTGCGGCCTTTCATTCGGTCTGGTACTTTTTCCTTTCTGCCCAGTTTAATCTTCACTTTGACAGAGCGAGCTGGGAGGAAGAACAGAGAGAGTGAGTCTGGGAAGATAATGAGATTATGTTCCTGCGCCGTTATGAATTGCGACTGAAACAGGTTTGAAATCTGTCCGGATTTTCATATGCACATTACACGAGAAATAGACACAATTCTACTTATGTACTTCCAAATGCTCCAATAATCGGCTTCACTGCATTCCTAAACCTAATAACCTAGCTTGTTTTATGAAATAACCACACCAAAAACTCTTTTTGGAAAAAAACTGATGCCTGAGGTCTCCATCACGGAATGTCACCTTATGTCACCAACCTAGCTTGTTTTATGAAATAACCACACCAAAAACTCTTTTTCTCCTTATGAAAAAAACAACCAGCACACAAGGATGGTGCAAAAGGGACAGAATGAGGCTTTCCTACAAGCTCTGGATCCTAATTCTGTCAAATGTCAGCCTTTCCCGATGGCTGTAATTTCAGATACTTTTTCATCTGCCCATCATAATTTTCATACTTTTTCCTTATTGGTCTGGCGGTCTCCAAAACCCAAAAAGCATAACAGGTGGATGTGTGGTCAGAAATACCAAGAACATGGAAGACCGTATCCAGCTCTGAGCACCAAGATTCAAGAAAGGCAGCGACAAATTAGAGCAAGTTCATAAAAAGGCCACTAAGATATAAAATGCTTGAAAACGCAAGCCCTATGAAAAATGGATATCGAAGAACCAATAATGTTGGATACATGGGAAAGGATCTGGGTAAGAAATGTAAAATTTACACAAGCCCAAAACTTGAGAGAAAACTTTTATAAGATGTTTTATAGATGGCATTTAGATCCTAAAAAGTTGGCTTCTATGTATCCGAACTTACAACCCAAATGCTGGAGATGTGGTTCTCTAGACGCTACATATTTTCATATATGGTGGACTTGCAAAAGGGTTAAGGCATTTTGGATAAAAATATGGTGGATTATGCAAAATGTTCTTAAAAAAAGGATAAAGTTTACCCCTCAGTTATTTTTGTTAGGTATAAGGGAGGGAGGGATGAATATTAGTCTTGACGAGGGGTGTTAGATTTTAATGTAATATGATTGCACATGTATACTGTCTTCTCTTATTTTTTCTTTAAAACCAAGATAGGTTAAGTATATTGATATGGAAGCATAAATACCATTAACATAGAATGGAGTTTGCTCAGAAGCTGAAATACACCAATGAGAGGAAGAGTGGGAAACAGAGGAGAGGAGAGAAGAAAGATAGGAAGAGAGGGATAGGAGAGAGGGTAAGGGGGGAAGATGAGGAGGATAAGGAAGAGTGGAATGAAGAGAGAGGAGAAGGAGAAAGGAAGGGGAAGTAGAGTAGGAAAGGAGGATGGAGGGAAGAAAGGAGGTAGGAGAGAGGTAGAAGAAAGAGGTGTATGGAGAGCAGAAGAGTAATAATGGGTTTTTATATTTCTGGGCGTTGATGACAAGAGGAACTGATGTAATTACTACTTAATACAATAGGATATTGGCTATGTAATAGTATACATGTGATTATATGTTGTGAAAATGGAAAAGAAAAATGGATATCTTTAGTTTAAAGAAATATGACTTAAGGGAAGATACAATACAATTCTTGTCTACTGAGCCACAGGAAAGAATGAGGACCAATAAGTTAAAATGATAAGAAATGAGATTTGGGGCAAATATCAGGAGGAAGCTCCTGATTACAAACTCTCTGCTACTAAAACAATAATTCTTCATGGAGGACTGAAGGTTGGATTGGCACCTGTCAGAGATTCTCTTCTAGATCTAGCCCCGAGTAGGGGATTGAAAGACTTCTAAGAAGTTATCTTCCAACTCTGCAATTCTATCACTGAAGTTGAAAAGTATCCCAGGGAAGGCACATTACTTCTGTATTGCTACCAGGAAAATGCCACAGGTGTGTCCATGAAGTTTTGGGGAGTTCAACTGGAAGAAGCCATGTATATTTTTTTTCTGAAATGTTTACAGACTTGTTTTCCAAAGAAAATAATGCAGAATTTAAAAAAAAAACCACTTACATTCTGATTCGGATCCTTCCTCTTCTCCCTCTTCTTCCTCTTCACTCTCTTCTCCCTCGCTGTCTTCTTCTTTTTCAATTTTTTGCCTGACACTAGTAAAGACAGACTGTAATACAATGGAGTCTTCATAAATCTGCAAGAAACCATAGAAGGAAGATCCAGAAATCATGATTGATCGAATCCTTTCATTCCACTGGGCTAAGTTCTATATTTATTCTCAGTCCACCCTTAGTTGTTATGCTGGTTTCCTTTAAAAAAAAACCAGTCATTATTAATCCTACTGGGGATTTACACAACTCTTTTGAGTGTCTACTGCTCTGACCCTCTGGAACGAGCTCCCCATGGAGATTCGAACCCTCACCACCCTCCAGGCCTTCCGCAAAGCCCTTAAAACCTGGCTGTTCCGACAGGCCTGGGGCTAAAGAGCTGTTGCCCCCCCCCCCCCCCGTCTCGAATGGTATGACTGTTGTGTGCTTTTAAATAGTGTATTGTTATGTTCGTCTTTTTTATCCCTTATCTGTACCCCCTTCCCTGACTTGGATTGTGAGCCGCCCTGAGTCCCCTTCGGGGAATATAAATGCAATAAATTCAATTCAATTCAACCTTGCTGTAATCTTCCAACAATCTTGTGTTCCATACTGAAATTGGGAAGAAGAATGGAAAAAAGTGGTTGCCCTAAGACCATTTTACTCAATTGGTAGCAGTAGCATTTGAAACCGCATTAGGATTTAGGATTTAGCATCAGATACATATTACAGGTAAATTGAAGGGAGTTTCTAAAGCTTGGTTATGGATGTGAGAGATAACAGAAGAGAGCTGTAAGAGATTTATAAAACTCATTATCTCTGATAATTCTTACCCATTATTTAAGACTAATGATGTGTCATACCTCTGCAAAGGAATTCTTGCTTTATGTATTCTTCCCACAACCATGGCATTACAAAAACAACAGGCAGTCCTCAACTTACAACCACAGTTGAGTCCAAATTTTATGTTGTTAAGTGAAGAATTTGTTAAGTGAATTTTGCCCCATTTTACAACTTTTCTTGCATATTTTTGTTAAGTGAATTGCTGCAGTTGTTAAATTTGTAGCACAATTGTTCTTTTTTTTAAAATTTATTTTATTTTATTTTATCAATTTCATATATACATTCACAATTATATGATCTCATAACTGTTATTAATAATATGTATTTATAACAATTTTTCCCTACTGTTGACAATATTCTTCCCTCCCTCCCTCTTTCCTTCCCTCGTTTCTTCTCTCCTACTCCCCTTCCTTCCCTCCCTCCTTCCCCTTCCCTCCTTCCCTCTCTCCTTCCTTCCTTCCCTCCTTTCTTTTCTCCTTCTCTCCTTCCTTTCCTCCTTCCTTCTCTCCTACATTCCCTCCTTCCTTCCCTCCTTTCTTCTCTCCTTCCTTCCCTCCTTTCTTCTCTCCTTCTCTCCTTCCTTCCCTCCCTCCTTCCTACCCCCCTTTCTTCTTTCTTCTCTCCTTCCTTCCTTCCTCCTCTCCTTTCCCTTCTCTCCTTCCCCTTCCTCCCCTTTACCCTTCCCCTCTTCTTCCCATTCCTCCCCTCTTTCCTACTCTTACATTCCCTCCCATTCTTCCTCTGCCTTTCCCTTTCTCCTATTCCCTTTCTCCTATTCCTCTCCTCTCTCCTCTCCTTCCTATCTTTCCTTCTACTCCTCCCTCCATCCACTCTAACCGTTGTTGTGTTTACATATTCTCCTCTTCAGGGGATGACCTGGTTCTCTTTTTCTTTTCTTTTTTCCCCTTATTTGAAAGTTATATAAAAATGGCAAGATTTACAAAATACAAGATACAAAAATAGATAAAGCTCTTTACATATTTTCATCTCCCATTGTAGCACAATTGTTAAGAGAATCTGGCTTCCCTTTGACTTTGCTTATCAGTAGGGATCCTATGACCCTGGGACACCGCAACTGTCATAAATGTGAGTTCAAACACCTGAATGCAAATCACGTGATCCTGGGGATGCTACAATGGGGATAAGTCTGGAAAATGTCATAAGTCACTTTTTTCGTTTGTAACTTCAAGCGGTCACTAATGATCTGCTGAGTAAGTCAACTACTATCTGTACTGAACCCATTTGCTAGAGAACCTTCTCTAGCTGCAGGGAGACGCCTTACCAGGGATCCTTCAAGATTGAAAGTCTGAGCATTCTGACATAGAAGCATGACATCCTTCTCCAAATCGTTCAGGCTGCGATATTTGTGATTCCGGATGCGCTCCTGAAAGTGAAGTTTGGGGGGGGGGGGGAGAGAGATGAGAAACAAAGCAATGTTTTACTGGACAAAAGAGCCAAGGTGGCGCAGTGGTTAAATGCAGCACTGCAGGCTACTGCTAGATCAGCAGGTCAGCGGTTCAAATCTCACCGGCTCAGGGTTGACTCAGCCTTCCATCCTTCCGAGGTGGGTAAAATGAGGACCCAGATTGTTGGGGGCAATATGCTGACTCTCTGTAAACCGCTTAGAGAGGCCTGAAAGGCCTATGAAGCGGTATATAAGTCCACTGCTATTGCTATTGCTATTGCTATTTGGATTCCTGCCTACATTCTCTTGTCATCATCAGAGTGAGATGATGCCCCTAGCTGTACGCATCTTTCAGTAACCGAGAGGAGAAATTCTTAAAGCTGAAAGGGATAGTATCCTCAACAATTTTTTAAAAAAATTCACAACAGGGACAGAGATAGATAGTACATCAGTATGGATTCTGTAGGACATCTGTGCTGTTAATTCACTTAGAAGACATGTAGAAACAACATCCATTGTACAATTATGTTCAATTATACAATATTTATATATAATTACACAATATTTCAATAGTACTGATTTTGTGGGAAGTATTTACTGAAACACTGATTGTGGAACAAATGAACATGCACAACTGGATGAGCAAGATGGCTATCTGATGCTTGGCCCCTTAAAAGGCCTCAAGGGAAATCACTATTTGTGCCACTCAATGGATGATTAGGTGGATCTTTGGTAATCCACATTACCCCCTTGTCGTGTAACTAGTTTGAAGGCCTCAGATGAAGTAATGCTATCTTAGAAAGTTAAAATGCCAACGGATCTAACATGCTCATGAATCTTTTTGTTGTTAAAGGGCATTTTGAAATGTCTACATTAAGATGATTAAGACTTAAAATCGAAATTTATCTAAACAAGCGAAAAAGATTCATTGGAAGTTTTAAAAAGGTTTACCTTCACTAATTAGTTAGAATGGCTTCATTCAGTAAATCAATACTACCACAAAGACTTCCACTATCCCAGTGTTTCTCAACCTTGGCAACTTGAAGATGTCTGGACTTCAACTCCCAGAATTCCCCAGCCAGCATTCGCTGGCTGGGGAATTCTGGGAGTTGAAGTCCAGACATCTTCAAGTTGCCAAGGTTGAGAAACACTGCACTATCCTGTTCAGGAAACCAGCATTCTGTTACATCCTTTGAATGCATACACTTTAATGCATTAAAATATATCAAGAACTACTTAAGACATACTCTATTAACACAGCTTAAACAAGTACAATGTAATATTGGTGGCTAATATCTCCATGTTTCAAAAGGGCTATATATACCTTACTAAAGTTACAGTTATGTGCCACACAAGCCTCTTAGCTTTATCAGAAAGTGTTCTCGGAAATAATGCAGAATGATGGGCACCCCACAGTTAGAAATTGCAGAGGCACAATGTTAATTACGTTGCACTGGGAAATTGGCGCTCTACCCTTGTTTTTTTTAAAAATGTAAATGTGTTTTTATTTTTCCATTTTCATTTCGTACAGTCACATATATACTGTGCATAACCAGGGCCATATAACATTGAACAATAAACACAGCCATTCCTCTTGTCAACAATACCCCCAAAAATACAAACCCAATGTGCCACTTCGACCCTCCATACACCCTTTCTTACGCCCCGCTCCAACTTTCCCTCTTCCCTCCATCATTCCCCTCTACCCTACTTCCCCTCCCCCTCTACCACTCCTCTCTCCCAGTACACTCCCACCCTTCCTTCTCACCCTCCCTCCAGTCCTCTCTCCCACCCTCTCTACCCCTCTTTCTTCTATCCCTCTACTCCTCCCTTCGGTGTATTTCTAGTATCTATTAATATATTCAGCTTGTCCTATTTTTACAGTGAAATTAACAAACAACAGTATACAAGTGCAGTCGCGTTACTATAAAACCTAACACATACTATATATCCCCCCCTCCCCCCTAACACCCCAGGCGCTCTACCCTTGTTGCAGCTGTTAAACTACAGGGCCCAGCCTGTCCTTCTAAACAAGGGAACCAAAGCTAGGCATCTGATCTTGTCAGGAAACGGCAGCAGGTGGTTCTTCCATCCCGTGGCCAATGTCAAGTCAGTCTTTTCAACCTGACTAGATACCACCTCCTGGGCGGGAATGGGAAATGAAATCTGCTGTGGTTATAGGCCACTCTGCTTTCTCTGAGGTTTGTGGCCTCACATGAGGCGAAACTGCCCAATTTGATTCGAATCCGAGGTGTTGCATCCTGCTTAAGACGGGCGACAGGCCTATTTTACCATTCCTGTCACCAAGAGCCACTTTGGTATTAAAGTGATGAAGTAGCAACTTTCTAGGCCCGCCTTAGACATAGGGGGGGGGCTGAGCCAGGTGACTTTGGGTCAATCAAGTACTTGAGAGACCGCCTGCTGCCAATTACCTCCCAAAGACCCGTTAGATCACACAGGGTCGGCCTCCTCCGGGTTCCGTCCACCAGCCAATGCCATCTGGCTACTACCCAGGGGAGGGCCTTCTCTGTGGCGGCTCCGGCCCTTTGGAACGAACTCCCCGCGGAGATCCGGACCCTCACCTCTTTCCAGGCCTTCTGGAAAGCCGTCAAAACCTGGCTGTGCCGGCAGGCCTGGGGTTGATGAGTTCCCCTCCCCTCTCGACTGGTATGGCTGTGTGATTTTCGTGTATTTTAATTATGTGTATTGTGTTTATGTTCCCTTTCCCCCCTGAGTCGTTCACCGCCCTGAGTCCCTCCTGGAGAAGGGCGGCATACAAATAAACCAAATACAATATAATACAATACAATGCTTTTCTCAACCCAATCTACCTTAAAGGTGGTTGTTGTGAGGAAAATAGGAGGGATGAGCATTCTGTATGTTGCCTTGAGTTGCACAAATAAAGACATGATATACGTCAATCAAGTAAGGAAATAAACAAACATTGGGCCCATCTCTGAATCGGAGAAAGACAAACAAACTCCCAAGGTACCTTTATCTTCTTGAAATCCACTGGTTTGCGAATGAGTTCATAATATTCTGGAAGCTCTTTTCGGGAAGGCAGTTGAATGAAGACTTCACTAAGCTGACGTCCACTGCTGCTACAAGACAAGATGAAGGAAAACATCTAAAACATGGCGTGTCTTTCCCAGAGCAGGTCAGTTCAGAGGCATCTACCCCTGGCTGTCATGGACTGAGAAGTGAAGTGAAATAGGAAAGCCATTTTAATTTATATACTAATGGCTGATATGCTGAGGTGGCGCAGTGGTTAGGGTGCAGCACTGCAGGCCACTTCAGCTGACTGCTATCTGCAGTTCGGCGGTTCTTCCCTCGTAAATGTGTTTTTATTTTTTTCCATTTCATTTTCGTACAGTCACATATATACTGTGCATAACCGGGGCCATATAACATTAAACAATAAACACAGCCATTCCTCTTGTCAACAATCCCCCCCCAAAATAGAAACCCACTATACCTCTTCGACCCTCCATACACCCTTTCTTTCGCCCCCCTCCAACTTTCCATCTTTGCAGTTCGGCGGTTCTAATCTCACCGGCTCAAGGTTGACTCAGCCTTCCATCCTTCCGAGGTGAGTGAAATGAGGACCCAGACTGTGGGGGCGATATGCTGACTCTGTAAACCGCTTAGAGAGGGCTGAAAGCCCTAGGAAGCAGTATATAAGTCTAAGTGCTATTGCTATGCTGGATTAGTAGCTAAGGAGGAGCGAAGAAAGAGCCTATTTTACCTGCAGGATTAATGTGTATTTGTTAATATGAAGCACAGCAAATCAATTCTTATTTATACAATGTGTAGAAAAAATTAAATCTAAACCTACTTCAAGCTGCGAATCTGATGAAAATAGTTTTCTCCTGCTAGTTCATGTCATTTTTTTTTTAAAAAAAAGTTGATTGAAAAATGCAATTAACCCCCTGTTTCCTTCAATACTTCAATTTCACTGGGATTATGGTTGGAGAGAAAAAAATGTGGTACCTTATCCTGGCATCCTATCTTCCTACTGAAAATTGCTCTCCTTCCCCAGTATTAAAGTTTAATCATACAAATATTGTCTGATGTGGCTCGGAAGCTTCTCATTAGCTGAGGAATTTGAAACCTTGGCAGGTAATGGATAAATCCTTTCAAAATAGAGGAGAGCAATAAAGTTTCAAAGTTTAATAGCATTATATGCCGCCCAATCCCATAGGACTCCGGGCGTCTAACAATACAAATAAATCAAAAGGGAATAAGAGGAAAGAAAAGATAGATTTAAAAAACACACCATGCACTCCATTCCAAGTGGGGCTGGCCCATATTTTGGGGTCAACAGCCCCAGGCCTGCCGGAACAGCCAGGTTTTAGTGGCTTTACGGAAGGCCGAGAGAGTGGGAAGGGTCTGGATCTCTGCGGGGAGATCGTTCCACAGGGCTGGAGCAGCTACAGAGACAGACCTCCCACGAGTAGTCGCCAACCCCTGGTCGACGGTACCCGAAGGAGGCCCACTGATGGGGTGAATCAGACCTGAGAAACATTATTGGTTAAAATAAAATAAACCAAAGGTTCGGTTCACAACAGGGGAGAGGGAAGTGAACTGTTTGTCATAGGTTTGTCAAGACTGGAAACTTAATAGTTTTATCTACAATTAGGCAACAATTATGTCTACTATCATGGTTAATTCAGAACTGTGAGGCTCTGGCAGGGAGCAGTTTCAGAAGAATGGATCTATGTTTTCCAATATGATTTTCCAATATGATGCCCTCCAGATATCGTGACCCGTCAAAACCGCGGAGGACAAAATCACGCTCGACGAAAGCGCGCATTTGACGTCATCACAGCGCGACGAAAAAAATTAAAAATTGAAATAAAATTAAAATTAAAGCAAGCCGATTCACATAAAGGTAAGGGTTAGGTTTAGGGTTAGGGTTAGGTTAAGGGTTAGGGTTAGGTTTAGAGCGTTAGGGTTACGTTTAGCGTTAGGTTAAGGGTTAGGTTAAGGGTTAGGTTTAGGGTTAGGTTTGGGGGGGTTAGGGTAAGGTTTTCGCTTTATTTTTACATTTTTCGATCACAGCGCGATGTTTTCGTTGCGCTGTGATGACGTCAAATGCGCGCTTTCGTCGAGCGTGATTTTGTCCTCCATGGTTTTGCGGTGGAACCCCAGATATACGGGGGATATACTGGAACATGGCTAGGAATTCTGGAAGTTACAATTCAGTGGAAAGTGGCAGAAGATTCATGCAGGGGATGGAAGAATGCTTTGTGAATGAAGAATGCTTTGTGAATTGTGAATGCTTTGATGCTACCGTTTCTGACTCTCTGAAAAATTGAGCTTTTGTACTCATAAGGCAGGGTGTGTGTGGTGGCTCAGCGGTTAAAGACACTGAACGTATCAGCCGGAAAGCTGACAGACAGTTCGTGACCCGAATGCCACACTATGGGGTGAGGGGTCCCATTCCTGTCCACCTAGCAGTTCAAAAGCACGCAAATGCAAGTAGATAAATGGGTACCACTTCAATGCGAAGGTAACAGCATACTGTGCGCCGCCTCGGTATATAGTCATGGTAGCCACATGACCATAGAAATGTACTTGAGAGACCGCCTGCTGCCAATTACCTTCAATAGACCGATCAGATCCCACAGATTAGGCCTCCTCCGAATTCCATCCGCCGGCCAGTGCCGACTGGCGACTACCCGGAGGAGAGCCTTCTCTGTGGCTGCTCCGGCCCTCTGGAACGAACTCCCCGTGGAGATTCGAACCCTCACCACCCTCCAGGCCTTCCGCAAAGCCCTTAAAACCTGGCTGTTCCGACAGGCCTGGGGCTAAAGAGCTGCTGCCCCCCCTCCTCAAATGGTATGGTTGTTGTGTGTTTTTAAATTGTGGTATTGTTTTGTTCGTCTTTTTCCTTATTTGTACCCCCCGCCCCCCCTTGACTTGGGTTGTGAGCCGCCCTGAGTCCCCTTCGGGGAAAAGGGCGGCATAGAAATATAATAAATTCAATTCAATTCAATTCAATCTTTGGAGAATACTGGCTCCCTCTGCTAAGAAACGGAGATAAGCACCAACCTTTAGAATCAGACATGACTAGACAGGAGAAACCTTTACAGTTTCTCATAAAGCAACCAATATATTGGTTCCCTGTTCCAACATGACACTCATACTCACTTCATTCTAGTTTTTCACTTCTCAACAATCTCTCTCTCTCTCTCTCTGACATGTAGAGGTTGGTCCTTGACTTACAACAGTTCATTTAATGAGCGTTTGAAGTTATAACAGCACTGAAAACAATGACTTATGGCCATTTTCCACACTTAGAACCACTGCAGCATCCCCATGGTCACCTGGCCAAAATTCAGGTGCTTGGCAACTAATTTAGGATGGTTGCAGTGGCCTGGGGTCACATGACCATCTTTTGCCGCCTTCTGACAAGCAAAGTCAATGGGGAATCCAGATTCACGTTAACAATCGTGTTACCAACTGCAGTGATTCACTTAACGGTGGCAGGGAAGGTCATACAATGAGAAAAAAATTAACTTAACTGGTCTCACTTAGCAACAGGAATTTTGGGGTCAATTGTGATCACAGGTCAAGGGTTTTTCCCTTGTGGTCTCGGGTTTTTCACATAAACCCCAGTATTTCACATCATGCTGGATCCCCCTTCAAAATCCAGAGACAGCAGAAACAACAAATATTTAGATACTTCCAAACAAGCCTCTGTCCAGAGGAGAAATACGGATGGCTGAGTGTTCTGGCCCCCACTTAGCTTGTTCCAAACTACAGTCACACAAAGCTTGCCGAAAGAAAGCCTTTATCAGTCCCGGCTCACGCTGGCTGCGAGCCCAAAAATAAACATAAATAATGTCTCTGGCAAAAAGGTTACGCAGCAGAATGCAAAAACAAAGAGCTATTACAGCAACACCAGGTTTACAGAAAGAAAGCAAATCACTTCTCCAAGTGTCTCTTTGAATCAGGGTTACAGAAAGCAAATCACTTATCCAAATGCCTCTCACAAACAAACCACGACCGATGAACGACGAACCACGAACGAATGAACGAGTGAACGTTGACTCCTGCAACCAGGGCGTGGCACCATCAGTCCTTTTACCTCCAGAAGACGACACTAAGGAGCCCCAGCTGCATTGTTATTCCTGCATCCCGACTCAACTCACAGCAAACTTCTGATGAGTCACAACAGCTGAGGATATGAAATGTAAAATTATATAGGCGAAATATCCCTTCTTTCGGTTACCTGTCTTTATACTTAATCACAGCATCAACGATCTTCTTCATTTTCTTAGTGAGGTTGGGTGGATTCGGAGAGAGCTTCTCAGCCGGGGGCCGGCCACGCTTTTTCTGCTTTTTGCTGTCGTCGTCTTTGTCCCGGCTGCGAGTGCTGGTGGTCGGGGTGGAGGAGCTGACGTCCACGTCTCTCTTGCGCTTGCGGGAGGATTTCTTCTGACGCACCTCCTCTTCGATCTCCTCCAGGGTCCCCTCTTCTATGGCCTACAGATAAGAGCAGCAGTCAGTCAGCCGGGCGCAATGAAAAGCAAGCGGGACACTGCGGAATGACTGAACACTCACACACAGCCGAGCCACCTAAGCAGAAGTGAGGAATGGGATGTCTACACGGGCTGCTTTCCCCCAAAGGCATCACTTCCCAGCGTAGTCAAGTTATGGATCATGGAAGGCTGCAACACTAAAAGGTGGGAAGGAAAGCTGGTTCTCTTACCTACAAAGCTTTTCTCCTCATGTTAAACAGGGCCAACAGGCAGAAGACTCTGTAGAAACCATGCAGGAGGGCAGGTTGTGGGGATGCCCCTTTCCTGCCAGTTCTCGTTGCAATTTCTTCCAAAGCAGCAAGGAGACATGAGGCTACCAACCACCCGTTAGCCACAAATTTTTATGCTTCAGATTGCACAGCAAGAGAGGAAAAGAAGTAAGTTGACTGAAGGCCATGTATAACAGAAGTAGGAAAACTCAGAGAAGTACAACTACCCGTCTTTCATTTTTAGCGTCATACATGGCTACAGGATCTCACTTACTCAACAGTCAAGAGCAAAGGAACCTAGAGTTGAAACTGCGTCAGCCAATCATGGGAAGCCTTTATGTGGAGAATGGCCTGTCAACAGGGTTCTACTTCGTTCATCGTTTGTTCCTTACATGACATTTAAAAGCAAACAGAGTTTCTGACCCTCAAATAGCTTTGCAGGACCTCTTAGGAGATGCACCTTATGAAAAAGGATGAAACCAAGGAGACCATTCTTTAATATAGCAATAAAAATCACTAACTCCGGGAGGGAGGGTGAGAAGGAAGGGAGGGAGTGTACTGGGAGAGAGGAGTGATAGAGGGGGAGGGGAAGTAGGGTAGAGGGGAATGATGGAGGGAAGATGGAAAGTTGGAGGGGGGCGAAAGAAAGAGGCATACGGAGGGTTGAAGAGGTATATTGGGTTTGTATTTTGGGGGGTATTGTTGACAAGAGGAATGGCTGTGTTTATTGTTTAATGTTATATGCACAGTATATATGTGACTGTACGAAATGAAAATGGAAAAATAAAAACACATTTACAGAGAAAAATCACTAACTCCTTAAAATTCTTAATTGGGATAGTTTAATTCAGTGGTTCCCAAACTTGGCAACTTTTAAGACTTGTGGACTTCAACTCCCAGAATTCTCCAGCTAGCTCTTCTGGCTGGAGAACTCTGGGAGTTAAAGTCCACAAGTCTTAAAGTTGCCAAGGTTGGGAACCACTGGTTTAATTAATTAACATGCAAATAGGTCCAATAATTGGACCTATTCACTCCATTTGAAACATCTGGGTTTTAAACTCAAGGCTCATTCAATTTATGACTGAAACCTCACTTTTTAATGAATGGGTGACAGCTTTGATCTTCTGATCTTGGACAGACCCATACTTCTTTCTGCCCAAGAAATGTATAGGGCTGGGAGAGAATCATTGGTAGACAAATGTATAATATTAGACTCAATAGATTAATGAGCTATTCTTGGCAGCTTCAAACAAGGGAAGCGATCTATTTAATTATGCTATTGTTTGGAGGGATCAAAGAGAACAGAAATGGAAATTATAGCCTGAAATTCCAGGGTTTCTTTTCATTACATCTAGCATCAGCCACCCACCACGCAACAAGGCAACACACATGTACAACCATGGGGTGTTTCCTGACCTAGAAAAAAATAGCTGTTAAGGAGCTAAAATGCCAGTTGTTAAGGAGCTAAAATGTGGTATTGTGGAGCTTATATGTAGTCTGATCAATTTGGAAAATGGTGAAGAACAAATCTAATAGAACGGGAAGACTCTTGACTGAATGTAAGCAAATACTAGCTCAGAAATCCCTTTTTGTTTTATTTTTTAAGGCTTGGCCTTTGGGAGAGAGCTACAACATCTCTGATTTGCTCAATTCCTCAAAACAGTTAAGAGCGTGAATTTGTACATGAATTCACGGAACGAGCCCCTTTCATTAAGCTACAAGTAAAGTATTTCAACACTGGCTAATACACAGGGCAGGGCAGAAACCTGACATGCACAGAACCTCTTGTCATTGTGTTTTTTTCTCACAACTGGAACAAAAATACAAGGATGGGCAAGACTCTTCCTGCCCAGTTCCTCCCAATGTCCCAGCATTTCACCCCTTGGCTCAGCCAAAGCCTCCTCCAGAGAAAGGAGAATGGGATGTAATTAATCAAGGAACTATGACCAATTATTGTAGCTTCCATCTTCTCCTGGTGCCGCAGTGTCTATTAGTGTCTAATTGGTGGACATCTGGAAAAGCTGTAAGGTGTGAAATACTGCTGGTGCCATTGGCTATGCCGTCCTAGCATGATTATTAAATCCCTTCCTATAGGCTGAAGTAAAATATAAACAGGCTGGAGCCACTGTGAGAAGTGCCCTGTACATTTTGATTGTATACTTCCGAGGATGCTGCCTGGGCCTGCAGGAGGTGTCATATACTTTTAAAGGCTCCAGGTATATAAGGCTAACAGAAAACCAATAAAAATTTGCACGTATATTATCTGTGGGACAGAACTAGAATCTCCTTCCTCATTTGTCACATAACAAAAGCCTGCCTCTGTTTTGAAGCAGAACTAATTTCACTTGCAAGTCTCTATTGTTGATGAGGCAGCCTGGTTCCTTTCTTGATATTTTTGATTAATAGCTGGCCTCTCCAATGGCAAAAAACTTGTAGAAGGTGGTAGCCTGAAACCCAAAGGGGCACCAAATTGTGTCCATTTGGGAACGCAACCTTCCTTCTCTTTGAATTCGTAGCTCAGCTATTCAGAGTTGCTGAATACTTTTGCAAGCAGGAATTCTCAGGGCTAAAAGGAAAGGAAAAGCCATAACGGAGGTTTAGACCATGTAATGCATATAATGTATAAAAGGTACATAGGTAAGGGAGCTATCCTCCGCGAGCTGCACTGGCTTCCCATTGGTCTCCGAGCACGATTCAAGGTGCTGGTTATTACTTTTAAAGCCCTACATGGCCTAGGACCCGGATATCTACGAGACCGTCTTCTGCCGCATACCTCCCTAAGACCGATAAGATCGCACAGGATGGGCCTTCTCCGGGTGCCATCAGCTGGACAATGCCGGCTGGCGGCGCCTCGGAGTAGGGCCTTCTCTGTTGCTGCTCCGGCCCTATGGAATGAGCTGCCCCCAGAGATCCGGACCCTACCCACTCTCTTGGCCTTCCGTAAAGCTATCAAAACCTGGCTTTTCCGGCAGGCCTGGGGTTGTTGATCTCTTGATTGAGGTCCAGCCCCGCATGTTGTATTTCTTTTAATCCGCTGTGTCTTATTTGTTTTTAATTTTTTCTTAATATTTTATTTCTGTAAGCCGCCCGGAGTCCTCCGGGATTGGGCGGCCTATAAATTCAATAAATAGAAATAGAAATAGCTGTCATTCTGTTAGCAAGGCCCGTGCTAGAGATGACTGCCCTCACTGGATTTGCTTCGTGGAGCCTTCTACCAACACCCCATTCAAATGTTCGAACCCCCCTTTTGCCAGCCGGCATTTGCCAAATTGCAGAGAGAAGCCAAGGCTCTTGATTTAACAGGGTGTGGGCCTTCACTCCGTACACGAAGCAGAACTGGAGAAAGGGAAATTTAGGCACGCAGTTCCATTAGATCAGTGTTTCTCAACCTTGGCAACTTGAAGATGTCCGGACTTCAACTCCCAGAATTCCCCAGCCAGCATTCGCTGGCTGGGGAATTCTGGGAGTTGAAGTCCGGACATCTTCAAGTTGCCAAGGTTGAGAAACACTGCATTATATAATAAACCAAGTCTGCATAATTTTCCTCCTACAAAACGATTAGCTTCCTATTTTCTGTTATGGCAATTGTTCTCATCCTCCCAGCAAAACCTATGCAATGATTCAATACAGTTATGGGAAATGCTTTGGTTCCTCTTAGCTACAAGCTCTTGCTACAAGTTCTTTTGTTAGAGGGAAGCCACAATGTTACTCAAGAGATTGACAGTTCCCATAATTTCTTTAACAGTTTTACTGATTTGTGGAAAGTGTCTTGTTTCTTTTTAAAAAAAACCTTTTATTAGTTTAGTGTGTTTCCCTGAAAATACGACCTGCCCTAGAACTACCCTAGCCTGATTTTCACACCTGCACCTAATATAATCCCTACCCCAAAATAAACCCTAGTAAAGCCCCACCCACTATCAGCTTGTACGAGGTGGGATGAGGTGCATGTGTAAAAATCAAGGTAGGGCGGTTGTGTGTGTGTGTGTGTGTGTGTGTGTGTAGCTGCCCCATGTGTTACGCACCCGCTTAACTTAGGACCGCTGCAGCCAGGCCTCCTACGCCCCAACAACCTATTGCACCACTACCTGACTTCTGTCTGCGGGCACTTGTGGCCAGACACATGGCTCATTGTGCCGGTGCCGCCGTTTGTGGCGGGTCACCATGAGGCTTAGCGTGCTGGTGCCGCCACTTGTGGCAGAATGCCATGTGGCTTGCATTGCCAGTGCTACCGCTTGCCCGCAAAACACACCTATACAAGTGGCAACACTGGCATGATGACTCATGCGTCGTCTGATCGCAAGTGGGCGCAGAAGAAGTTGGGCAGCAGCGCAACAGGGGTCAAGGTGTGGGAGGCCTGGCTGCGGAGCCGAGGTGGCGCAGTGGTTAGGGTGCAGTACTGCAGCCACTTCAGCTGACTGTTATCTGCAGTTCGGCGGTTCAAATCTCACCGGCTCAAGGTTGACTCAGCCTTCCATCCTTCCGAGGTGGGTGAAATGAGGACCCAGACTGTGGGGGCAAGAGGCTGACTCTGTAAACCGCTTAGAGAGGGCTGAAAGCCCTATGAAGCAGTTATATAAGTCTAACTGCTATTGCTATTGCTGTGTTCCTAAGGTAAGCGGGTAAGACATCCCTTGAAAATAAATAAGACCTGGTGCTTATTTTGGGGCCCAAAAGAAAATAAGACCGGGTCTTAATTTCGGGGAAACACAGTAGCATCTGACTTTTATATCTAACTTGCCTACTTTTGTGCAATTTTTAGATTTAAAAAAATGAACACATTAGATGGAATGAACTACCCCCAGAGATCGGGACCTTACCCACTCTCATGGCCTTCCGAAAGGCTGTTAAAACCTGGCTATTCCGGCAGGCCTGGGGCTGTTGACCTCATTACTGAGGTCCAGCCCCGATCAGATTGGGTGCATGGTTATGTTTTAAACTGTTTTCTTTTTTCTTTTTAAACTAATGACTTCTTTTTTCTGTAAGCCGCCTGGAGTCCTCCAGGATTGGGCGGCCTATAAATCCATTAAATACAAATACAAATAGATCCACCCCAAAATAATGAAGAGGTCTGCAATAAAAGAAGTAGAGGCAAAAACCTTGCTTGGCAGGTCATTCTTGATTTTACTTTATGTTTCTGTGGTAAAGTGTTGCTCGCCATTCCCCTTGGCTAAAACATTTTACTTTTCGACATATCTTTGTGCAGAATTAAAGAAAGGCCAGGCTATCTTTCTCCCTGCCACCCTCAAACATGGCATAAAACAGAAAACTTGGTCTTACCTTCTTTTGTTTCTACTTGTTTGATAGGTAGCAGTCCAGACAGAAGGCATATTCCCTGCCCAGCCAATGGGGGCAGATGCTAAGGGAAATATAAATGGGCTGGACTAAAAGGTCACCACCTCTTCCTCTGGACAACCAGTCACTCTTAGCCTAGCAATAAGGATCCCAACCACCAACAGGCTCCATAGTGAGCAGGTTTCCTAGAACAGGCAAGTGCTGGATTACTGCCCATTAAAAAACAGAAGGAAAATTAATATTGAAGACCAAATTTCTTTTTTTTTTTCTATTTGTTGCTGGGCAGTGGTCCAATCACTGGGATGATTCAAGAAGTCCATTGCTTTACCTACGTACAAATGATGTCACCATTTTGCTTTAGGCTCTGTTCTTTAGAATCATTTCATTTGTTAAATAAAGGGGCTGAATGTCTCAGTAAGAAACCACCCGAAGATGCTTCTCTTCTGCATCAGCAAGTCATTTGCAAATATCACACAATCCTGTGATAAGACTTGATCTTGATCCATTGATGCTCTTCTTGGTCCCATTTAGTACTTAGGAAGTGAATAGGCAGGGTGTGCTTCCATAAACCCACACACGTGATCTCTACCTTCGGTGCTCAAAGGCTGATTTGGTAATATCGTCGAGTTTAAATTAATCAATTTTCTTGACAAACACGAATTTGGAATATTCCACATTTGATTGCAGAAGTCAACTTCTTTCCATAAAAATTATTACTGAAGCAACTGTAATTCTTGCCTTTTAATTTTAAATATTGAACTTGAAGCCATGAAAACTGCTGGTTGGGTGTTGACTTTCCTTTTAATCAACAACTATCTTGTAGCATTAAGACCATTACTTTAAAAAAAAAATCTGTAATGCATGTTCACTGCTTTTTTCAGCCATATGAGGAACTGATGTTTCCACAAGCTGGAGCCTACATGTAAAATTATTTTTAAAAATCTAAAGAGAAAAAAGTTCAGACTTTCAAGTAGATCTTCAGCAATGCTTTAAGTTC